>NC_141599.1:7045940-7113440 GCF_047967505.1 Dipteris shenzhenensis
TTCCCCCTTTACCCCCCCACCCCCCCCTTTCCTCCTTTACCACCACCCCGGGCCTCCCCTCTCCCATTTCCCCTTCCCCCCCCTCCCCCCCCCCCCTTTCCCCCTCCCCACCTCCCCACCCTACCCACTCCCTTCCCCCTCCTCCACCCCCACCTCCCCCCCCGCCCTTTCCTTCCCCCCATTCAGTCCCCCCCCCCCCCTTTCCTTCCCCCATTCAGTTCACTCCCTCCCCTCTCCTCACTTTCCCTACCAATGCAACTGTACTTCCTTCTGTTCCCCTCTCCTCCATTCCATTAATTCCCTTTTTTCCATAACCTTCCAAGGTAAATTTTTAGGGTGAATATTTGCCCAAAGGTGAATTTAGGAGCTTCTCCAAGCTAGTTTAGCTAATATTTTAATCTTGATATCTGATAAATTCGCCCAAAAATTAACTTAACTTCCTCGTATAAGACCTAAATTTAGCCCTCCAAGTACTCAAATAGATCGACATAAGCCATATAGAGTCATCTATATGGTTAGAATTTTCAAATTCCAACTTATAGAAAATGTGCAAAGTATTGTGCCCATCAAGTATAAACACATTCGAGTGACACACCTCAGATACTTATAACACTTGGTGAAAAACGGTGTTTGTGGCGAGTTTGACCATCCAAAGCATATCTGATGGTCACCGATAGTTTGCACGTGCCTCCACATAGGTTGGATTCACATGTGTGTAAAGTATCATGCCCATCAAGTAGGAACGCACCTTAGATAGTTTCTTTTGACGGTTGTGCATATTACTTGGTGAAAAACGGGGTTTGTGGCAACATTGACCATCCAAAGCATATCCGATGGACATGATAATTTTCACATGCATAAAAATATAATTTCCATCAGTTATGTATGCATTCGAATAACACACCTCAGAGGGTGTTTTTTGGTGGTTGTGCATGGCAATTAGTGAAAAATAGGGTTTGTGGCAAGTTTAGCCATCCAAAGCATATCCGATGGGCACGATACTTTGCACAAGACTCAAAAAAGGTGAAATTGACATGAGTGCAAGGTATTGTGACCATTCAGTAGGTGCACATGCATAATACTTGATGAAAAATTGGGTTTGTGCTGACTTTGATCATCTAAAGCATATCTGATGGTGGGCACGATACTTTGCACGCACCTCATCATAGGTTGTATTGATGTGTGTGCAAAGTATCATGCCCATCAAGTATGAGTGCATTTAAATAACACACCTTAGATACTATTCTTTGGCAATTGTGCATAACACTTGATGAAAAATGGGGTTTGTGCCGCGTTTGACCATCCATATCCGATGGACCCGATATTTTTCATGCACCTATAATTAGATTATATTAACATGTGTGAAAATCATCGTGCCCATCAAGTATGAGAGCATTCAGATAATACACCTCAGCTACTATTTTTTTGCGGTTGTGCAACACTTGGTGAAAAACGGAGTTTGTAGCACGTTTGACCATCCAAATCATATCCGATGGGCATGATATTTTGTATGTGCCTCAACATAGATTTTATTGATGTATGTGCAAAGTATCATGCCCATCGGGTATGAGTTCATTCGAATGACACACCTCAGATACTATTTTATGGCAGTTATGCATAACACTTGGTGAAAAACGGGGTTTGTGGCAACTTCGACCATCCAGAGCATACCTAATGGGCATGATACTTTGGACACATATTAACATATGTTGTATTTACACACATGCAAAGTATCATTCCCATTGGGTGTGTGCACATTTGAATAACACACCTCAGAGCGTGTTTTTTGGCGGTTGTGCATGACACTTAGTAAAAAATAGGGTTTGTGGTGAGTTTGACCATCCGCAGCATATTTGATGGATAAGACACTTTGAATAGGACTTAAAAAATGTTAAATTGACATGAGTGCAAGGTATTGTGCCCATCCGGTATGTGCGCATTTAAATAAAACACCTCAAATACTATTTTTTTGCAGTTGTGCATAATACTTGATGAAAAACTGGGATTGTGCCAACTTTGACCATCCAAATCATATCCTATGGGCAAAATACTTTGCATGCACATCAACATAGATTGTATTGATGTGTATGAAAAGTATTGTGCCCATCGGGTATGAGTGTATTTGAATAACACACCTCAGATACTATTTTTTGGCAGTTGTGCATAACATGGTGAAAAATGGGGTTCATGGCACATTTGACCATCCAAACCATATCTGATGGACACAATATTTTTCATGCTTCTCTAATTAGGTTATGTCAACATGTTTTCAAAGCATAGTGCACATTGAGTATGAGAGAATTTGAAAAATACACCTCAGATACTATTTTTTGGTGGTTGTGCATGACACTTGGTGAAAAACAAAGTTTGTGGCACGTTTGACCATCGAAAGCATATCCTATGGGCATGATATTTTTCATGCACCTCAACATAGGTTTTATTGATGTATGTGCAAAGTATTGCACCCATCATGTATGAACGCATTCGAATGACACACCTCAGATACTATTTTTGGGTGGTTGTGCATAACACTTGGTGAAAAATGGGGTTTGTGGCATCTTTGACCATCCAGAGCATATCTGAAGGGCACGATACTTTGCATACAAATCAACATAGATTTTAATGCACGTGAAAAGTATCATGCCCATCAGGTATGTATGAGTTTTAATAACACACCCCAAAGCACGTTTTTTGGCATTTGTGCATAACACTTGGTGAAAAATGAGATTTGTGGTGAGTTTGACCATCCAAAGCATATCTGCTGATGGTCATGATACATTGCACAAGCCTAAAAATCTATTATATTCACTTGTGTCAAGAGTATCGTGCCAATTGAGTATGTGCGTGTTCGAATAACACACCTCAAATACTACTTTTAGGCGGTTGTGCATAACACTTGATGGAAACGGGATTTGTGGTGACTTTGACCATCCAAAGCATATACAATGGGCATGATACTTTGAACATGTCTCAAAATAGGTTGTATCGACCAAATTGCAAAGTATCGTGTCCATTGGGTATGTGCGCATTTGAATAACACATGTGTACAGACCTCAAAATATGTTGTATTGACACGAATTCAAAGTATCATTTCCATCCAGTATATGCATGTTCGAATAATACACCTCAAACTCTATTTCTTGGCGGTTGTGCATAACACTTGATAAAAAACACGGTTTGTAGTGACTTTCACCATCCAAAGCATATAAAATGGACATGATACTTTGAAAACAACTCAAAATATATTGGATTTATGCACGTGCAAAGTATCATGCCCATCGGGTATGAGTGCATTTGAATAACACACCTCAAATACTATTCTTTGACTGCTGTGCATAACACTTGGTGAAAAACAGGGTTTGTGGCACGTTTGACCATCTAATGCATATCCGATGGGCAAGATATTTTGCATGCACCTCAAAATAGAATATATTCACACTTTACAAAGCATCGTACCCTTTGGGTATGAGCGCATTTCATTTCTTGGTGGTTGTGCACAACACTTGGTAAAAAACAATGTTAGTTGCGCGTTTGACCATCCCTCGACCATCCAAAGCATAGACAATGGACATGATATTTGCCACATGCCTCAAAATAAGTTTTATTAACATGTGTAAAAAGTATCATGACCATTGGGTATGAGCACATTTGAATGACACACCTTAGATACTATTTTTTTGTGGTTGTGCATAACACTTGGTGAAAAACGGAGTTTGTGGTGACTTTGACCATCCAGAGCATATTTGATGGGAATGATAATTTGAAGATGGATCAAAATAGGTTGGATTTATACATGTGAAAAGTATAGGGCCCATCGAGTATGTATGCATTTGAATAACACACCTCATAGCATGTTTTTTGGCGGCTGTGCATAACACTTGGTGAAAAATGGGATTTGTGGCAAGTTTAACCATCCAAAGCATATCCATTGGTGGGCAGGATACTTTGTACAGGCTTTGAGATATGTTGGATTGACATGATCATTCCCATCAGGTATGTGCATGTTTGAATAACACACCTCCGATATTATTTTTCGATGCTTGTGCATAACACAATGGAAAATGGGGTTTGTGAGATGACTTTGACCATCCAAAGCATATAGGATGGGCACAATAATTTGTACATGCATTAACGTAGGTTCTATTCCCATGTGTAGAGAGTATCATATCCATCGGTTATATGTGCATTCGAATGCCACACCTCATATTCTATTTTTTGATGGTTGTACATAACACTTGGTGAAAAACGGGATTTGCGGGGACTTTGACCATCGAAAGAATATCCAATGGACATGATACTTTGCATGTGCTTTAACATGGATTTTATTGATGCATGTGCAAAGGATCGTGCCCATCGGTTATGTGCGCGGTCGAATAACACACCTCAAATACTATTTTTTATCTTAAGGTTTAGGATATAGAGTGCGGCTCCTTCAAGTTGACGTGGCGGTACATTATGTTGTGGAGTCTGTTGTTGGAACAGAGGCTCAAGTACAATATCAATCCTTTGTGGGGCCAAGTCATGGATTGGGTCTTGAGCTTGTTTCTCAGCCTCAAATTGAGCTTGTTTCTCAGTCTCAAATTGAGCTTATTCCTTTTCTACCCATTGTTGAAGTGCCTGAAAACGAGCCTTCTCCACTTCTGCATTTGGGTATGGAGCTTCTTTTATTTGAGGCTCGAGAGCTGATGTGGATGAGCTTGGCTGCTCATTGCTTGGTGGAGGTGGAGGCACTTGTGCTTTCTTTTTAAGAAGTCGCTTTGGTTCGATTGGAATGTTAGGGTCCTTGGTGGCCTCTTTCTGTTCGCATGTAATTATATTCACAGGTTGTGATATTACACTTGCCAAACCCAAACTTTGATGGTCTACCCCAATGATACCGATCGGGACGTCAAGCTTAACCTTTGTTGTGGGACTTTATTTTTCATGGGACAATCCATACAGGCATGTCCTATGTCACAATCTATGCAGAGTGGTTGGAAAGTAGCAGGCTACCACGATGAGGGCACTTTGCAATCCGATGATTTTCTCCACAACCATAGCATTTATTTGGTGCTGCTTGATATGTGTTGGGACGTACTTGATTTGCATAAACTGGTATTAGACCCTCTGTGTGAAGAGAGTGGGAGAGAAGCAAGGAGTCTCACTTGCGGCTTTCTCACATACACAATGGGGGAATACACACAAAGGTGGAGGCTAGGCTGAAAATAGTTTTCCTCTACTTAGTTGTGTAAGCCAAAAGAACTCTCTAAGTACAAAAGGAATAGGTGAACCCTATATGTGGGCCTCAAACCAAACTCAGCTAACTAAGGTGGCATACTAACTGAGCCACTAACTAGAGTACATAAAGATAGCTGTCATCCAGCTATTATTCATGGGCGGTGTACCAACCGCATCTGCAGCTAACAAGTCGGTGACATAAATGCACAACGGTCACCCTGGCATATCACGAGTGGAGCTCGATATCTCAACACTCTACACCTTCTACATAGTACACTAGGTACTTTGCTTCATACTCAAATGGCGAGTCTACTTCCTCGGCTTGTAATTGATGCATTGGAACTGCCTGAGGAGCTGTATTTGGTGCTCTTGGATATGGTCGTGGATTCGAATTCCTAAGTAGTTGTGGGACTTGTGTCCGAACAAGAACATGATTTAGCCTCGGAGCTGAGGGCGCTTGTGCAAGTGCCGGTTTCTTGTACACTAGCATGGGTTCCGCTTTGTATTGTTGAGGTCGAGGCGGGTTGTTGCACATGTTGAAGATGCAACTGTTTTCATCATGGCCGCCGACGACGTAGATATGGCACCACAACCTTGGCGGTGGATTTGCACACTAGCATGGGTGCCGCTTGGTATTGTTGAGGTCGAGGCGGGTTATTGCACATGTTGAAGATGCAACAGTTTTCATCATGGCCGCCGACGATGCAGATATGGCACCACAACCTTGGCACTCATTTGTTGTATGATTGGCCATGCAATGTGGACACTAGACATTTTCTTGCCGTGGATATGTCTGAGTTGGTGGCTGAGACAAGTGAAGTTTTTGTTCCATGGCCTGCATCATGTCTTCTTTCAGCTTCATGGTCATGGCCTCTAGGCGATCTTCATTTGATGTTTCGGCAGTGGACTTGGATTTGCCTTTTTTTGAGCGCTTATCTCGTGCACTAGATCAGCCATCATCACTGCTAGTGTTAGAGTCCGATCATGCCATCCTCAACGTCAATGGATGCCGCATGAGCAGCACGGAACGTTTCATAGCTGCTAATCTTTTTCATATCCTTTCGGATTTTCTTTCTTAGTCTTGCAACAATGAACCAGGCCGTGAGGTACTTTGCATCGGGGTGTGGGTCACATTTGGCGATTAATCTTTTCATCTTGCCTAGATACGTGCGTACATCTTCTCGACCGCCTTGTTCGATCTTGCTTAGTTGGAGCAGGACCATCTTGTAGCCTCTCCATTTGATAGCACCTTTTGAATTCTACTTGGAGCAGGTCCCATGTGGCTCACTCTTCCACTAGAAGGTCCAGGTACCATTCAGATGCTTCATCAGTTAAGGCCATGGGAAACCAGGCCACCTTGGTTTCATGGGATTGATCTCCACCTGCTCGACATGCGGCATCAAAATGCTGGAGGAATTGGGCTGGATCTCTCCTACCATTATATTTGGAAATTTCCAATTTTCCCAAGGGGCGCCTGCCTTCAGTGTTGTTATTTCTTCGATTAAAAAACTTGTCAGCCTTTGCATTGAAATCGATATCCCCATCATTGTCGCGATGTCATCCAACCATGTTGTGGCATGGAGGAGTTAAAGGAAGATCATTGTAACTTGAAATAGGACTCTGCAAACCTTGGTTGATGTCGTAGACATTTTGCAATTGACAATATCAATGGATAACTGGACTATCGCATGTAATTACCTTCATGGGAGGAGTGTACATAATCTAGCTTTGCAGTGTATCTGCCTTGGGCAAAGGTAAAAGACAAAGTGATTCATAAAACTCAAGGGAATGCCTACAAGTTTAGATGACATTGAAGTACCACAAATGTGGCATTATCAGAAAAGAAAATCCTTGAAGGCAATGCATTTCCATAGCCTTGAATTCAACAAACAATTCTAGGTGGAAACCTAGTATGGCAACTTTCTCTTCCTCTAGGAAGGTAAAAAAAGATTGTGCTAGACATTGTTAACAAAAGTTTGTATGGTATTCAAGCAATTTTTGTATTGAAAGATAGCTTAGAAAAGCATAGGCACCACAACATTCATAGTTTTTGGACTTTATTTTCTCTAAATTTAAAATTTAATTTTACACAAGTCAAAAGATTGTGAATAATGTGTTGTTTTTGTTAGATTGTTTGAATTGAAAGTGGAATCAAATATGAAAGGCATTTCTTGATGGTGTAGACAAAGTGCATAAATTTTAGATGTGACACAAGATGTGGCATTACTTCTAGTTATTCTGTTCAATAGTTGTTCTTCTTTGCTTTGTTGTTTCTCAAGATTTTGTGCAACATCAAGTTAGCATTCATCGTATCCCCATGCAAAATTCCCTTGATGTTTATCTCTTTATTGAATTCATGAGATTCTAGAAGGAGTAGTACAATGTTTTGAGGGAGAAAGAGATAAAAGTCTTGGAGAGGAAAGTAGTAGGTGGAGAGAAAAGTCATGAAGAGTGCAATGATCAATGACTTTCATGTCATCTCTTCCTCAAGTTATTGGGAGCTTATTGGAAAATTAGCCCTTTTATGTATTTATTATTTACTTATAGATGAATGCGAAAAATTTACCATGCATCTTATATAGTAGTTCATTTATTTGATTTAAATTTAAATAAATGATCATAATGTTCTTGAGATTACAAGCAATCAAAGTTCCAAACCAAAGAAAAAATGTAACATAAACTAATATGTGTCAAGCAAGTAAGGATTATTTTAAATTCATTAATATAATTTAATATAATTTCACTAAATCATATGTTTCATCTCTAAATATAAGTTGAGAGAATACATACTTCTTTTCATTTTAAGATGTTAAAGTTGGTGGGAAAATTTATTGTTGAATTTGATTCCTTTTTTGTTAGAGGTTGCTAGTTTGCCTAACTTTGAAAAATATAAGTAGAGTTCAGATATTTTGTAGAGAATCTTTAAATTAGATAACATACAATGTTTCTCACTTAATAATCAATAGTGTTCTTCTCTTGCATAATACCAATAAGCATTGTTAGTTCACATTCAGAATGTGAAAAATAAAGAAATGACAAGATAATATTGACTCTAGTGTGCACAATTAAAAGTCTTTTGGCCATTTTTTACTGATCGCAAAGTTTTGAAGATTGGCTTCCAAGCTTTTCATTGACTATGATTTCTTTGGGAGAATGGCCTCTTTGTGAAGACTTTAAAGCCTGTCATCATCTAGACAAAAGAGTAAGTGGAGCTTGCACTCTTGGGGTGGCCTACACTAGAGGAAGTGGGTAAATACGATACAAGGGAGTGGTATAAGTGTTATGAAGAAAAGAACTTTCAAGAAAATCAAAGGAAAGTGAAATGCTTGTCCAATAGGAACAATGAAGTAGAGAATTCAATATAAGTGGGGATGCTAGGAAATTATGTAATGTTAGAAAGTGGTCATCAAGATGGGTTTTAAGGGGATGTATAAGAGAGGTAGAATTGTGAGATGCATAAACAAAGAGATTTGATTGGAAGTGGTGGACTAAAGTGGGGCATATAATAAAAAATTAATGAATGGATTTAAGAGAAGAGAAAGTCTACATGAATAAACCCCCGCTTGTCCCCATCCTTGCCCTCCCTCTCCCTTGCAACATCTTCCACGCATGCATGCACACACACACACACACACACAAGGGGCATGTTGCATGTGGCTTACATTGATAGGTAGTATGTTTCCTTCATGAGGGAATTGAACGTGGGCAACCAGCTCAAATTAAATGGGTGAGTGCCCAACTTGCTAGAGTTGTAGTTGGTGTGCTAACCAATAAGAGTTTGAGTATAATGGAGGAAGCTTTGGTACAAGGTTGGGGAAAGTGTTGGTAAGGTGATGTGAAGCCCTTTGTGATCTGAATGTATATTTATCGTGTTGGAAAAAAAGAAAGGAAAGATGCAAAAACAAAGAGAGAGAGAGAGAGAGAGAGAGAGAGAGAGAGAGAGAGAGGATGTATAAACAAAGAGATGGTGGCATGAAGATGATGAGGATGGAGACGAAATGCCCATACAACGTGAAAGGTGGTGTGACGGGAGGGTAGCAGTTTTGCTCAGAACTGTGGGCATGATAAGATACAAAGCAAGCCGCCTGGTTTTCGTAATACACTGCAACTTCCATCTCTTCTCGGCTCTTCTCAGATCTTTAGCTCCCTCCTCCACGTCGACTCCCATGGCCTTCGCTCCCTCTTCCCACCTCCCTACCTCCAACCCTCTCCTGCAATCCCACTCCCCCGTAGCTCTAATTTCCTCCTCCTCCCCCGCGCATCCTCCTCGCTCTCTCTTCTTTTCCCAGCCCATCTTCATCCGCCCACCCATCACCTGCTCGCCCGTTTCTTTTCCCCCCCCCACATCCAGCTATCCCCGCCGCCCCCTCACTGTCGCGCTCTCTGCCGCTCAGCCGGCCGTATACATGGACGCCACAGCCGGACAAGTCATCACTTGCAAAGGTCTCTCTTTTTTTTTGTGGGGGGGGGTGTTCTTTCCTTCTTCGTGTCTACAATGCAAAGTCAGCTGTTTCTCTACGATCACCCTCTGGAATGATGATCTGCACTATGCCCAAATAAAACAAGCCAGTATTCAAGACTGGCAAGCATCATAATCTAAGTGTGTCAGTGTGTGTACGGGTTGTGTGTGTGTGTGTGTGTGTGTGTGTGTGAGAGAGAGAGAGAGAGAGAGAGAGAGAGAGGAAGCACAGTAGCAAAGAATGCTTTGTTTTCCGTCGATTGGTTCCGATGACATGGACGTAGCTGACTCCGTTCTCACTGGCATGATGATGTTAGCTGCTGTTTGCTGGGCACCGAATGAGCCTCTTGTCCTGGAAGATATACAGGTCGATCCACCACAGGCTGGTGAAGTCCGCATCAAAATTCTATATACATCACTCTGCCTCACCGATGTAACCTTTTGGAAGGACAAGGTCAGTAACATTATTAATAACACCCCACCTCTTTGCAGACATTGCTCAGGCCTCTTCAAAATCTTCGATGATGTATCTCGCAAATAAACATCTCTTCTAGCTTTCATCATTCATGGACCATTTTCTCTAGAATTCGACATTTACTCGCTGTCTTTAACGATGCCAAGAGAGAAGCAGAGAAATTTATCTTACTCTCAGCAATGAGCATATCTTTACATTTTGAAGCCAGGTTTGATTATTTCAAATTGTGCGCTGCAGCCAAAGCTAGGCATTTTCCCACGTATTTTTGGGCATGAAGCTGCTGGGTACATCTCTCTCTCTCTCTCTCATTTACATACATGGGAAAGCACGATTGACAAACATCGGGATAATGGAATGCGTCAAATTGTGCATGCAATTTACTTGTTGATGATCAGTCCCAATACCGCCCACACATACTCACCCGTCTAGTTTGATTGCAGTATCGTTGAGAGCGTTGGCGAAGGTGTGACAGATGTGAAAGAAGGGGATCATGTTCTCCCCATATTTACTGGGGAATGTCAGCAATGCGTTCATTGCAAATCTGTCAAGAGCAACCTCTGTACAAAATGCAGGATCGACACAGGAAGAGGTGTCATGCTCGTTGACAACAAGACCCGATTTTCTTGCAGAGGGAAGCCGGTCTATTTCTTTATGGGCTCGACTTTCAGTGAGTATACCGTGGTGGATCAGGGAAATGTCGTCAAAGTTAATCCAGCTGCTCCACTTGACAAGATCTGTGTTCTCAGTTGCGGAGTTACTACAGGTACTTGCTCTGCGCTCAAAGGAGAAATTTACTCTCTCCTGACGCGTCTCACTAGCGTATTGCTCCTTTAATTTCCATGTCTCTTATTTGCAGATGTTGCAAATGAATTTTTGTGACAAACCAAACGACAGCATGAGCATAATTGAGATTTTACTTGTTCCTTTTGTTCTATGAGTACAGGATTAGGGTCTGTCTGGAAGGCTGCCAAAGTTGAAAAGGGATCGACTGTAGCTATCTTTGGATTGGGCACGATAGGGCTGGGAGTAAGTCCATATAATCTCTAATGTTCCCTTGATTATAAAAACATACGTTGTAGTTTGAGCACCATGCAGAGTGGAAAAATGCATTCCGGCGTTTTATAGGAGAGAGCAAGGTGAATGTTTTGCTCTTGTAAAACGTATACTGCAGGTGGCTGAGGGAGCAAGAATAGCTGGTGCTTCCCGCATTATAGGGGTGGATCTCAATCCAGCAAAGTTTGAAAAAGGTCCGAAAGGAGAATCGATTTTAACACTATGCTTTAAAGAAAGTAAGATTATACAATGGTTCTAATTATAAGTATTTTGCTAAGACCCATGATTATTTCCTAATTTCAGCACGGACGTTTGGTGTGACGGACTTTGTGAACCCACGAGACCATGCAAAACCAGTGGAACAGGTAAACACTCGCGCAACTTCTAATTTCCCTTGTTCGCTTGGCATTCGTCGAAACTTAGTTCAGCTGCTGTCATGGATGTGCCAGGTTATTCAGGACATGACGGATGGTGGCGTCGATTACAGCTTTGAGTGCGTTGGAAATGCCAAGCTAGCGGAGACAGCGCTTCTCAGCATCCACGACGTGAGCAATGTTCCTGACCCGACCTATCAAAGTCACATTGGTTATTCAACGACGTCAACATTTAGCAACCATTGCCCCAGAAAGTCAGGATTTGGGAAGCAGACGCAACAAAATAGAGTGTCGTAAATTAGCAACCATTGCCGTAGAAAGTCACGATTTGGGAAGCAGACACAACAAAATAGAGTGTCGTAAATTTGTATATTGTCTTGCAAAGGTGGTTCAAAAAACTGATGGCAATGGTAAGTGATCAAAATGTATGCAGGGTTGGGGATTATCCGTCATATGTGGGGTGGAGGGCGAGAGCAGCAATATGGGTATACATCCGAATCTTTTCCTGTATGGCAGAACTCTGACCGGAGCGTTCTTTGGTGGGATAAAACCAAAATCAGAGCTTCCAAACATTGTGGAGATGTACATGAAGAAGGTCTCTCTCTCTCGTTCTCTCACTTTAAATACCGATCCCAAATTCTGAGTCGATCCTCAAGCCTCGATAGAAACGTACACATGTGATCAAGACTTGTCTCTGATCTTCTGATAGTCGTTCCTCATACCACATAGCTTTGTGGGTTATTCAAACGGTAGAGCAGCACATTTGCTTGCATCCAGTGGAGAGACTCAGAATAAGCCATTTTCGCAGAGTGTCTAAGCTTTCCTTGGTTTTCAGGAGTTGCAACTTGACGAGTTCATCACGCAGGAGCTTCCATTCTCTCAAATCAACGAGGCTTTCCAGCTAATGATCGAAGGAAAAAGTTTAAGGTGTATGATGCAAATGTAACCTGTCTGCAAATTCCATGTCAGTTATCCCCAAACTGTTACACTAATTATCCCCAAGCTGTTACACTATTGATATTGAGAGGATGTGTAGTTTACAATAGCATCCTTCAAATATCAAAGTGCTTGGTAATAACTGGACCATTTTGTGGCTTGTTTCTGAGAGTTTATAGCTGAAGGCTGACGCACACATACACAAATATGTATATAAGCTTGCGACAGAGCAATCGAGAGCTTCCATTTTCTCAAAGTGCAAGGCAAGACATAGTGGACCACTAGGTGCTTATGAAATTGCAATATGAAATGGACCTTACTTGCTCTCTCTTTATGTAGTCATCAATCTTGGCCACCAACAGTGAAGAGTTAGAGAGAACTTGAAAGTTGCAAGGTAATTTTCATTTCGGATATCAATTTTAATGCTGTGATAGGTATTTTTCATGAATTATAACTTTTTGCCAATAATCGGTAACAAGAAATGGGCAGTTGGAAAATGCCTATTTTGAATTAATAAGTGATTGTTTTGGTGTGGTAGTTTAATCATGACTATGAAGAGGGACAACTCAATGAAGCAAAGCTGCACCTAAATTTCTACTAGGTAATGTTGCATGCCATGTAGCCCAAACAACCATATGTTGTTGTTCCCCACCTCCTTACCACGGTAGTACTCAATGACTTTCTCTTAAGAGTTGACAAGTGCTCAAGTTGTGGCCTATCATTCAACTAGGATATAGTGGATTTGTTGGTGCTTCCTTGTAGACACATATACCATTTGTTCTACCTTTTACAAATGTACCATACTTGAGGCCACTGTGTGCAAATGAACTATTGTGAGGTAGTTCCATAAGCCACTAAGGTCACGATTGGGTTAAGTATTACAATGGCTAAGATGACTTTGTCTATGTCAGATGTGAGAGGCATGTGCCAGATGTTATGGCCCCTTTGTACCACAGCAATTGGAACTAGCGTAGTAAATGCTAGTAGGTCCCCCTAGAGTAGTATGGAACATTAGTCTTCACTGCTAATACTACAAGTATAGATTTTCTAAGTGGTGATACTAACACTAGTATGATACTTCTAATTACTATGTGCAAGTATGGAAGTAGCACACACGTGCTAATGCTACTAGCTATGATAGTACTGCTACTAGCATTTCTTGCTAAGTTTTGGTAAGTGCTAGCATTGCTAAGTGGCAGCCTTGCTAAGTGCCAACCGTACTACTTGTGCCAAGTGCTAAGCACTAGCATTGCTAAGTGGTAAGTACCATCATTACTAATTGTTGTGCTAAGTGCTAGCATTTCTAAGTGCTAAATGATAACATTGCTAAGTGCTAAGTTCTAATATTTTTAAGTGCTAGTATTGCTAAGTGCTCACATTTCTAATTGCTAATATTGCTAAGCGTTAACATTTCTAAGTGCTAGTATTACTAAGTGCTAACCTTAATAAGTGAAGTTCTAACATTGCTAAGTGCTAAGTGCTAGCTTTGCTTAAGCGCTAACATTGCTAAGTGCTATCATTTCTAAGTGCTAAGTGCTATCATTAGTGCTAAATGATAGCATTGCTAAGTCCTAATTCCCAAGTGCTAGCATTGCTCAATGCTAGAATTACTAAGTGATAAGTGCTAAGTGCTATCATTGTTGCTAAGTGCTAAAATGATAGCATTGCTAAGTGCTACTTGCCAAGTGCTCACCTTGCTCAATTCTCAATGCTAGAATTGTTAAGTGCTAAGTGCTAACAACTAGCATTGCTAAGTGGTGAGTGCTATGCTAATTACTACCATTTCTAAGTGGTAAGTGCTAGCATTGCTAAGTGATAAGTGCTATTATTACTAAGTGCAAGTGTTAAGTGATAGCACTCCTAGCATAATAGTGCTACTTTATAGAGTAGTGCTAGTGGCAAGCAGTGTTGGCACAATCGTTTACCTATGTAAACATGTGCTTCATTGCAAATGTGTACAGAAGGAGTAGCTAGTAGGGATGATTGCTGGGGTGTCTATGGAGTCACATTTCACTTGCAAACACCAAAAAATGAGTTTAAATCAGTTTAAGTTGGCACAAGAATGTGTTTTCAACCCAACATCTTCAAAAATCCTCATTTGATGCTTTTAAGTGGTTGTTTTTTGTGTTTTTTCAATTGGAATAGGTAGAATAGGTAGTGTATCTTCCATTTAAGCTCCAAAAAGCTTGAACAAAAACTTAAAAATTCTCAAAGTGCACCAAAAGCCAATCGATGACTATGCTAGTCATTAGCAGTCATCGCTACTATATAGCATAGCAAACTGACATGTGGACTACCAGTTGGCCACCCACCCCCATCCATCTCACCTAACACTACGTGGTAGTTAATGAACTCACAATTGTCACTTTAGAGGTCAACCCCATCTTTAATGCTAACACAACAATTGGTGACCTATTTCTTTATTGCTAACACAATGACTTGTGACCTAGTGCTTTAATTAGTCCGTTGCTATAATCAATCAGTGCTATATCCACCTACTTTAATCAATCCATTGCTATAATCAGTAAATGCTATATACACCTTCTACTTTATTGCTAACACAGTGACTTATGACCCGCTACTTTATTAGTTCCTACTTTATTCACCCATTGCATTATTGAGTCACTGCTATATATTTCTAATGCAGCACTACTTTATTGTTAATGCAGTGACTCACTAAGTTGTTGCTTTAAGGTTAATGCAATGACTACTATTTTAAGGGTCAAGAAGACATAGAGACTAATTCTAACTAGGTAGCTAGGTGGAGTAGGAGACACATACATACGAGGTCTAGGAGGGTGATAGGTGTTGAACCCAAATTAGAGGATAGCGCTTCCAACAACATCCTCACTGGTCCATCGAGTGCCACACTGTTAAATCCATCTAGGATTTTGACCTTGAGCTCGTATATGGTCTGGATGCTAAGGAATCAGGGTTGTTGTAGCCAATGATAAAATGGGCTTCACGGGCTTGCTCTTATATAGCAACCACAAGTAGTTGGTTAGAGCCAATTGGGTGACCGACCCAGTCTGCCCAAAATGGCCGACTGGGGGTCGGTCCCAAAACAGGCCATCGATCACACGATAGAACCGGTGCACAAAATAGCGCAACTTCCCTATGGTCACTGTTCGGCCCAGAGCCATCCAAGATCATCTAGGGCTCCAAACAGGCCCCGCAACTCGAGAGTGGGCTGCCTTGGGAAATGCTCCATCTACCCTCAGTGCGGTCAGTCATGGGATGCCTTCCCGCACTTTCATGTAGCCTCGTCGGCAGTGCGCCAACTCCGTCCAGCCATCAGGCCACACATGGCCCCCATCTGGTGTCCAAACTAGGACCTATCGGATAACCAAGTTACTCAAATGCCTTCTCCTCACATGGGGGGCTTACAAGTAGAGTTAGGTGGTTCCCGCATAGTTACACGAGAGTGGAGCATTGATATCTAACACCCCTCCTCAATGTCCACCCTACACATATGTCACATCACTTGCACATTTTGGTGTAAGTATCACACACTTTTGAGCCTTTATGACAAATCCACTTCCTACATGCACATCAGCCTCTACATTGACGCATTTGACCCAGCACCTAAAACAAACAAAGAAAAGGAATTATTTGCTGCTTTCTCATCGCTTGATGGTTGTTCTAGCTCTAGAGTAGAGTAGATTAGATCATCCATAGTAGAGAGAACTCCAAAGCAGCCAATCAAAGCCATGCCAAATAATTCTTAAATAGTTCCCAACTCGGAGTCAGTCCCTTCACTCACATGCGGTTTCACATCATTGCATTTCTTGAAACATGACATTCCACAGTTCAGTGAGTGGACTTCAGAGTTTTTAGAGACATTGACTGATTTTTCAGTGGGTAGATAGCACATCATTTAATTTCACAAACATTCCATCATTGTAAAGCCTATTTGGCTATTTTTTGGCATTGTGCACATTATTTCCAACCTTGTAAAGCCTCTTGGCTATTCCCGGCATCATTTTTCACAAGACGTAATAGATTGGATTATTTATTCCAATTCTATCTTCACTTATAGTTCAGATTTCATTTGACACAATCAGTGTTTTGCAGTTGATTTAGATAGTGATTTCATAGACACTTTTGGGTACATTTCTTGCACCATGTCTATGACTAGCAACCTCAATAAGTGTTTTGCAATTGATTTAGACAGTGATTTCATAGACACCTTTGAGTACATTTCTTGCACCATGTCTACGACTAGCAACCTCAGTTTGGAGGCATCTACTAAGATAGACAACTCCAATTATGACACATGGAAATACCAAATGGAGACCATTTTTGTAATTCAGGACAAATGGGAGTATGTCAATGGTCTACACATAAACCATTGGACGATCCAACCAGTAGTAGCTCTACTATACATGTTGCCAAGTAGCTCTACTCCATATGTTTCTGCAACACTAGCAGCAGGATCTACAGCTATGCCAATAGTGACCGCACCTATAGAAGATCCTACCATTGCCCGAGCATAGACAGAATAGGACAAGAAAGACAAATATACATATCATCTGATCAAGAAGAATGTGCAAGATGCCATACTAGGACATCTCAACACAATCAAGACATCAAAAGAAGCATGGGATATGTTTGCAGCTCTTCACGATTCCAAGAACACTTCCAAGATTCTCACACTGAGAAACCAGATCAACTAGAGTTTCCACAATAGTAGTGAAACCGGTCATGCTTACGTACTCAAGATCAAGGATTACAACAATCAACCCACAATAGCACGAGAGACCATGAATCCAACAAAAATGGTTCATCATGAATGGACTAGGATAGGGATACAAGAATCTAGTCTAGAGAATTTGTTGGAGTTTGTGCTCCTTTGGGGTCATCCTCATGGGGATCATTAGTGGGAGACTAAGGTTTGGAAGAGGTTCTTTCCTTGGTAAGTCGTGGCAACTATCCATTAGGACATATGAAGCTGGAACCTCGAGGATGATTGGTCCATGCAAGTGAACAAAGGTCGATTGGCCAATTTGTGCATGGGTTGCTATGTCGCATTAGGCTTCCATTCAATGGACATGGAAAAGATGGTGCACGACTCATGACACTTTGACTGAGCACATGGCAGATTGAATCAGCTAGGAGTTGCTATACGAAGGTGTATCCGAGATCATCTTCTCTTTCTTTGTCATTGTAAGTCGCATGAGAGTCTTTTGTAATTGGAAAAGCCCTCACTCACGGCTAGTAAGAGCTGAGTCATAGTTTGTAGTATCCCTTCCAAGAGTCATTTTAGAATGAGTAGTTCTCTCTATAGGCCATGATGAATACTTATGTGTCAAATGTCAATGAAGTTCTTTTTTGTATGAAGCAACAAACACGATCGTGGTGAGCTCCAGTCATCAAGCTGAGTTGGTTCATGGTCTTTTTACAATATAGGATCTGTTGATGTTTTACTACGTTCATATCTCTTATGGAATATTGAATTGAAAGGGGAGGGAGTAATCTAGAAACTCCTACATATGGTATTAGAGCAGATGTGAGGTTCTGAGGATTTGTGAGACGTTAAGTGCAAAGTTTGTCTTCAGCAAAGCAAAGGAGTCCATCATCTACAGTGGAGATTCCTCATTGAAAGTAGTTGTTCGAGAAGTAGTAGATTAATTTTCATAGATCAATGTGATATGTATCAGGATAATCTGTGAACCATGCAGCGCTGGAGAATTTTTGACGATCGAAGAGAAACATGAAAGTGCTTGGAAAATCTCTAAGTATTGTTTGGATGTTTATGAAGATAGCTAGTTTGTATGCTGGAATTATGAGGCATCATTGATCAAACCATATCAAAATTGTGTAGCAAAAGCGTGATGGACTTGCAACTATGTTGATGGGAGGATTGTAGATTTTTTATTCAAAGTGAAGCTCATCATCAGTAGATCGCTCATGCAAATTAGCCTTCAGAGGAAATGAGCAATTGCAGGAACATGAACACTATCTAGTAGGAGATCAGCCAACCAACGCGGATATTCGCATATGGAACCTAACCTACACCATGCACTTATTGCACTATAGAACTGCATGGACTTAAAAATTTTGGTTTTGGCTGTGACTTGATAGAGAATCATGTTTTTCTCAAGACTGCCTCTCTAGACAGTGATTTTATCTACTCGTAAAGCTTAGTAAAAATTGTCAACTAAAACTTGTATGTATGCGTCTCAGTTACATTCGGCCCAAAAGCTTTAGATTTGAAGCTGAAGGATATGTATGTCCTTGCCAAAGCATTTGCTGCTCTCTTTTGGAGATACATGTGTTGAAGATTTGGTCTTTTGGAGCTTGTACTGTAGGAGATTATCTTGCCAATTAGGCCCTGTGTGCACGTATCTTTGTTGCTTGAGTTTTTGGGGCTCTCTATGAGCACTTATTGTGACAGTGGTACATTTTGTTTCCTTTGTGGGAACATGCTCTTTGTGAGCGAGTTATTGATGTAGCTCTTTGTGAGCATTAGTAGTTTTTTGCATTATGGACTTTTGTAAGCAATGATGTTTTGCTTCTCCCCATTTTGGCTGGATTGTTGGAGTTTCTGCTCCTTTTGGGTCATCCTCATGGGGATCATTAGTGGGAGACTAAGGTTTGGAAGAGGTTGAATCTTACCTTGGTGAGTCGTGGCAATTGTTCATTGGGACATATGAAGCCTGGGGCGCCAACTCTCTTAAGTAAGAAAACCTATCAAAATCTTGAGTATGAGATGAATTTAACAATATGCCATGCATAGAAATTATTCAAATTAACATATTGTGTTCTACACTAAAAGAGCTTCAAATATGTCTTTAAACCTTGAAATTTGGGTAACACATGAAAAAGTTACATTTGTTTTAAAGGATAGGGGTTTTCATATTTTAGTGTATTTTTTCTTTTACCCCCCCTCATGCAAAAGACCCTCCCCCCCTTGGGCCTCACATATTATGAAAAATATGTACAAATCTTAAAATCTTGCATATTTTTCAATGTATATACCTTATATTTTGTGGGAGGGGAAACATGAAAATTTCATATTTTTCCTCTTGCATATTTGAATTTTTTAAAGGAAATCCATGCATATTATTTATTAACCTTGTCCCCCCATACCATAGATTTCAAATGAGGGTAGTAGCATATTACATATTGAGTTGGCGCCATAGGACATGACGCTGGCACCTCAAGGATGATTGAACCATGCAAGTGAACAAAGGTTGATTGGCCCATTTGTCCATGGGTTTCTACGTGGCATAAGGCTTCCATGCAATGGATGTGGACAAGGCGGTGCATGAATCATGACACTTTGAATGAGCACATGGTGGATTGAGTTGGATAGGAGTTGCTATATGAAGGCGTATCTGAGATCTTCTCTCTCTTTGTCATTGTGAGTCACATGAGTGTCTTTTGTAATTACCAAGCCCTCACGGTTGGCAAGAGCTGAGTCGTAGTTTGTAGTAGTCCATGCAAGAGTCATTTTAGAATGAGTAGTTCTCTCTATAGGTCATGATGAGTCTGTATGTGTAGAAGATCAACAGAGTTCTTTTGTATGAGCAACAAACATGGTCGTGGTGAGCTCCAGTCATCAAGCTGAGTTGGTTCATAGCCTTTTTACGATATAGGATCTGTTGATGTTTTACTACGTTCATATCTCTTATGGAATATTGAATTTAAGAGGGAGGGAATGATGTAGAAATTTCTATAGTATTGCCACAGTATTGCCATCCAATGGTAGATTCCAACACTGGAAGAACTCCAGTTAGTTTTACTTGGCGAAGAACTCAAGATGCAAGCCATTCATGCACGTGATGGTCATTCCATTGACAAATCATTCATAGCTTCAAATAGAAGCAGAGGTAGAGGCAGAGGCAGAGGTAGATCATTCCAATGAAGTGGTCCTCATCGGCAACAAAGTCAAAATCAGTGTCAACATCATCCACAGCAACATTAGCATCAGCAAAGAGGAAACCATTCCAATCAAGGAAGATTCCAAGGAAGAGGAAATGCATCCACCAACAGAGCACCAACATGTCAAACATTTAGTGTAGCTACTGTCATAAGTTTGGACACTATGAAAGAGATTGCCACAAGAAGCAGTGCAACCAAAGCGATCAATCCACTAGCAATTAAGGGAATTTTCGAGGAAGAGGAAATCATCGCGGTGGACATTCCAATCACAGTCATTATGCCAATGAACATGAGAACATGTTTCTTGCAAGCGAGGATATGCAGCACACTGAGCAGTGTATTTTAACATAGAGTGCAATTTCAAAGGTGAATTTAGTTATCAAGTCAATTAACCAGATTAGGATCCTTGCTACATTGACAGTGGCACATCATCTCATATGACAACATCAGGAATGGTTCACAGAGATGAAATTATTAGAAGGACAGAAGAATGTTATCTACATTGCAAATAACACACCAAATCCAGTTCAAGAGAAAGGCATCATCCCTTTGAATGATTTCACTTGTACGAAAGGATTGGTGAAATATGTACTCTATGTTCACAACAAGACAAAGCACCCATAGACGTGCGCACAGACGCGTTTCATGAACTAAATAAAAAACTTACGGGTGCGTCTATTTGCGCGTCAGGAGACCCGCGTCTATTAGCGCGTCTATATATCAAACTTACGCGCACATAAACGCGCTCATACACGCGTAAATAGATGCGCAAATAAACGCTTTGATAGACACACGTATAGACGCATATCGAACAGACAGACACGAATATAAACGCATTTGTAAACGCGCTGATAGACGCGCCCTTTTTTTTTTTTTTAATTTTACAGAATACTGTGTATGTTGTGTATTCTATATAGTTACAAGAATCCCATATCCACATTCTGTAATTCAATTCTTACAGCCAACCTCATTTTAATTACAATTCCAAATAAAATATTACAACTCCAAAACGCAATAAAATTGAAAGCTCAAAAAGTGCTTGTATATACATATAGCACGAAGCTAAGCCACATCATGTGGCTCCAAGTACAAAAAATAAGGAAGCTAAGCCATGTCATGTGGCTTCAAGTACAAAAATTAAGAGGAGTCTATATACAAGAGGCACGAAGCCAAGCCAATGGCTTTAAGTACAAAAAAGAATAGTAGCACTACTTCTACGACTAATCCTCGCTACCTTCCATGCTCCCTGATGCACTGCCTTCTGCGCTCCCTTCTGCACCTCCTTCCTTGTCTTCCTCGTCGTCTTGTGCAGGGGCGCCCTGTAAACAAGGGACAACATATATCAATGTATGAAAAATCAAATCTTTACTTATAATTTTGGCATTATTTAATTACTTTCAAATACCTGGGGGGCATGTCCAGTCGCTCGGGTATACTGCTCCTCAGTAATCAACCCGTCATCATAGAAGTGCCTCCATGTATCTCCTCTGCGATGGTGGCGGTGGTAGGCTGTCTCCACTGGAGTAGGGTATCTGCCCACGATCTCAAGCTGCATGACCGCGATACACTTTGTGGAGGGATTAGTACAAAGAAACAACCAACCTCCTCATAAACTACATAAGCAATATAATTTGAGATCGATACTTACAAATTGGGCCTCCCATGATTCAACACCCCCTGCTCCAAAATGCGCGCTCCCATACTCCTCCATCTGGATCCTCCGTGCCTCCACGTGCTGCAGACTGTGGGCTCCTCCCTCGCTGACTTCATTGCCTTCTTCCACTCACGCTTCTGACCTGCCTCAAGTCTGGCAAGCTCTGCTAGTGCTTGCCTCTTAAGGGAAGATCTTTTATTGCTAAGTATCGTAACAATCTTTGACTTGGCCCATTTATCTGTGAACTGGCGATTGGGGGGTTTAGGACACCTAGAGCGAACAGTAGCGAGGGTCTCATCAGCCAACCTCTTTGGGTGGTCTTTATAGTGGATAAAGCAATCTCTGTAATTGTTAGCAATTACAGAGCGCATGAAGGCCATTACATCCTTCCCCCGCGCATCCATCAAGATGCCTCCTGTCTGGGTGATGTCATAATAAATCGTACCATCACCCAGAGGCACATCTAAATCATCGGAATCATCATCCTCGGCCTCACCGCCACATGGCCCAAAGCACTGTGCCATGCATCTGCCACCGCTCTCCTTGCTACTACGCCTGCCACCCTGTCGTGTCGAGCTCGTACGCTGGCCACTCGTAGCTGGGGACTGCGCGAGACTACGCTGACCACTCATAGCTGGAGAACCGAGTCTCGATGGCTGGGGAGTACGTCGACGGCTCGCTGAGGCAGAAGGACCTCCTGAAGGCATGGGGGAAGGGGCATAAGACGGGATGGCAGAAGGGACATAAGACAGCATGGGGGAAGGGGCATAAGACGGTACGGGGGAAGGGGCATAAGACGGGGCATAAGACGGCTGTGCGGACTCCGCTGGGGTGATCTCAGGCGGTGTGGGGTGGCTCGGAGTCTGTACTGCCGACTCCTGGGGAGTGTTAAGGGTACCCGTCATGTACACATATAACTCCGCAGGACTAGGAGGGTGCCCTAAAATATTATATAAGTCCTTCCATATAGATTCACGCGGATCAGGTGAGCTAGAAGCACTTCCTCCCCACATGTTAAACTGGAAAAAAATAAACAAATCTATTACTTTGGGAGCTGAGAAGAAAGGGGGAAAAAAAAAAAAGAGGCTCTGTCAGAGCGCGTCTATAGACCCGTCTAATCTTCGCGTCTATAAACGCGTCTAACAGAGCGTTTAACAGTTCAAGTAAAAGCGCGTCTATCACTGCATCTAACAGACCGTCAAAACATCCGTCTAACAGTGCGTTAAAAAGCGCGTTTAACAGCCCGTCCAAACATCCGTCTAACAGCGCATCTAAAAGCGCGTTTAACAGCCCATCCAAACTTCCATTTAACAGATCGTCTGTTTGAGCGTCTATATCCGCGTCTGTGCATGTCTGTAGCAAGCCAGACGCGCAAATAGACGCGCCTGTAGACGTGCGTTTATACGCGCCCTCAGATGCCTGTATACACGCGCTCACGCGCTCCGACAGTCGAGAATACTCAAAAGTGGAAAAGGACGTTTCGCCCGACAAAAGAACGTGTCGCTCATACCTAGATGCTGCGTTTCGTGGATGCGAAAAAGTACAAAACTGGAAAGAGCAAGCAAGAACAACTTCAAAAGGACTTACTTGGAAAAAGGTATGGAAGGATATTTCTTTTCCAAACTTGTTTCTTCTCCTCCTCTTCTCCTTGTTCGTACTCCTCCTCTTCTTTAGGCTTGGAAGCAAGCTGTGTAGGTACGGTCCCTTTGTCTTGAGTGAAAGCTTGGAACTGTGTGTGTATGGGAGGCTCTCTCTTAAGCTTCGAATCTATAGAACTGCTAATAATGAAGGAAGAAAGCCGCTCGCAAAGTTTAAGTAGTTAAAAGAAAAGCAAAGCGAGCGGCGCGCTGAAAAGCAAGTTTAAAAGCTTTGGGTATAGTCGCGTCTATTAGCGAGCGCGTCTATAGTCACGTCTGAATACATAGAGTAAGCGCGTCTATAGGCGCATCTATTAGCGCGTCTACAGGCGCGTTTAAATACACAGAGTAGACGGGCATTTAGACGCGCAGGTAGATGCGACAATAGACGCGACGATAGACAGGCATTTAGACGCGACACAGAGTTTTTTTTTAAGTTAAGCATTTGAAGAAGAGCAAATTTGGTGGGTTGTTTGTTTGTAGGATGTCTCCATCTTCAACAAGCACCTCCAGTGAGGATGAATCCCTCCGTATCCACCATCACGAAATGTGGTCGGAGCAAAAAATCAAATGTCTGTGTGATCGATGTCAAGGAAACATGTATCGTGCACGCAGGATTACGCTCGATCATATCTCAAAGTATGGAGAATGGGATGTGACCGTAAACAGGGTAAGGATTTGTAAGTTAAGGTTGATTGAGATACCTATGGGTGTTCATATGTTTGAGTTATAATGATCCCGTTTTAATTTGATACAGGATGCAGTGCCACACCCGCACATGTTACCCTATGCCCGTCGTGAGGAGGCGAAGCGTCGGTGATATGAGGTGGGATCTTCAGGAGGGACCGTTACGGATGCATGGAGTGATGGTGATAGTAGCCCTCCACCATTACCTCATGAAGCCGTGGAGGAGGAGGTGTTTGATGATATGGTGCGGGATTTATATGTCCATCAAGGGAGGGATAATAGCATGGAGCAGGATGATCTTTTTACCGCAGCATCGACTCCACTGTTTGAGGGGTGCACATTCTCTGTTCTACGTGCCTCCCTTGAGTTACTAAACTTGCAAACCATCTATGGATGGAGCAATGCAAGTTTGAATGCATTACTCAAGTAAGCTTTAATTTAAAGTCGATTTTGCAAACATGATGAATTATGCGCGTGGGTCAATTACTCGAATGCTTTTCCTCATTTATGGTCTTCACGTGCAGGCTATTGTGTGTAAAATGCTTCCAAGGGAGAATAAATTACCGACCTCAAGAGATATGGCAAGGCAACATGTGACCTCTCTTGGAGGATTAGATTACAAGCGCATCCATGCATGTGTCAACGATTGCGTTTTGTTTCGTGGACTACATAAGGATGCAAGAGAGTGTCCTACTTGTGGAGAGGCAAGATATAGAGCAGATCTCAAAACCTTGGACGTGCCTTGTAAGGTATTGCGACATTTTCCCATAATCCCTCGCATCCAACATATGTTCAAGTGCAAATCTATTGCAGAGCTCATGTCATGGCATTCCTCCCATCGATCAACCGATGGCAAGTGGAGAACTCCCGCGGACTCTCCTGCGTGGAAGCATATTGAAGACACATGGCCAAGCTTCAAGGAAGAACCTAGGAGCTTGAGACTTGGATTGGGTATGGATGGTGTGAACCCATTTGGTCTCAAAAGCACGTCTTACAGTGTATGGCCAGTGGTATTGGTGAATTACAATCTTCCACCCTCTATGGCTATTAAGAAAGGACATGTCATGCTGTCCCTTCTAATTCCAGGGAAACATAAAGTCAAAAACCCTGATGTTTATTTGGAGCCTTTGATTGATGAGCTAGAGATACTTTGGAGAGGTATCGAGGTGCATGATGTGAGCAGGCCTCCCTTGTCATGAGACTTCAACTGCAAAGCAATCTTGATGTGGACGATGCATGACTTCCCAGGCTATGGCGAGTGTTCAGGTAAGAATTGCATTTTTTAATTATGAATAGGCAAGGACGTGGCACCCTAAACCCACCTTCCACTCTTAATTGCATCTATTGTTTCAGGTCTCACTACATCGGGTTACCATGCATGTCCTGTTTGTGGTCCTTCGCTAGTTGCCTCACGGGCAGACGCATTGAATAAGGTCATCTATGAGAATCACCATCGATTTCTCCCACCTGATCATCCTAGATATGTTGCCCCTTGGAATGAAGTCCTCCCACAATCACTCACCGCGGGAGATTGGAGGAGAATTTGGGACGGATCCATGACTCCTCCACCACTTGGCATGAGCCGGTAAGGATTTGTAACTATTGGCTGGAAGTAAAGATTGGCTATATTGGTTGAAAGTGAAGATTGCATGCTAACACTTTATTTTGTTTAAATACTCCATCTTTTATCGTTTACCATATTGGTCCCACCTCAAGATCAATCACCTACTCGATCCCATGCATATCTTCAAGAATGTGGCATCTACCATTTGGGAGCATTTGAACGGGACACGAGATTCGGCAGGCATAAGGGAGGATCTATGTACCACAGGGAGGATGCGTGAAGCTTGGCCTCAAGAGAGACCAAATGGGCGTGTTTTTTTACCTCGTGCACCGTGGATGTTATCAAAGCTAGAGATGGCAACGGTGAAGCGTGCTATTACTACAATTCGTACTCCCACTGGATGCATGAGGTGTTTGAAGGGAGCCTTTACAAAGAGCAAGAAAAGAGGTGTAGAGCAATTATATGGCTTGAAATCTCATGATTGGCACAAGATGCTCCAAGTAAGTATTTTATATGCATAATATCTTTTTCCTTTCAAATTTGTGAGTGAATAGGTATAAGCAACTAATCAACCACCTCCTCGTGGGTTCAGTTCATACTACCTACTAGCATTTCACGTAGTGCATCAAAGGACGTGAAAGATTGTATTTACAAGATGGGCGAGCTTGTGAGGTATGTGAGCTCAAAGGAAATAGATCCCACCACGCTTGAGAATGCTCGAGTTATGTCAATGGAGGCGGTTTGTTTAGTGGAGGAGACATTTCCACGTTCTATTCTCACAAGCCAACTACATCTCATAGTGCATTTGGTGGATGAGATTGTTATATGCGGTACTATACATGCACGATGGTTGTTCTTCCTCGAGCGCTTCATGAAGACCTTGAAGGGCTTCGTGAGACAAAATAGACCCGAAGGTAGCATGGCCAAGGGTTGGTTGGTACAAGAGTCACTTGTATATATTTCTGAGTTTCTTGTTGATGTGGATAGCTCTCTCCCACGACTATGGAGAGATGATGAAGACCTAAGGATGACCTCTATTGTGCCTCAAGGAAGAGGACGCAACAAAGTAATAGACACGGAGTTGCATAATAGTATCAACCTCTTTTGCGTGCTTAATAGTGATGTGATGAAAAGATGGGTGACAAGATACGAGGATGCAAAGGCAAGAAGACAAGAAGAAAGGGCCCTCTTTCGTACACACCACGGATCTCGTGTGCCATACCCTCAGCGTCTAAGAGCACTTCCAAAGGATATTCATGTGGATTGGCTACTTGATGAAATGGAGAAAGCAGAGAAAGACGAGGGGATGCATATCACAATGGAAGAATGGGAGTATGCTAGGGGATGCATGAGCAAGGTCGGTATATAGAATGTTATGCATAAGTTAGGAGGTTTTTATAATTTAGATTGCTTATTTAATTGATTTTTTCTTGGTGTAGTGCACTATGTTCAATGCTATATGGTGTGAGGGCAAGCATTTTCGAACACAACGGATTGATGATAAGAGAAACGCACAAGATTGCGGCGTCATTGCTAGCTTTGAGGGAGCCAATGGAGTCATGGATGATTATTGTGGCATAATCCAAGATATCATTATGCTTGACTTTCGACGCTTCTTTGTGTATGTTTTGGATGTAAAGTGGTTTAAGGACGTGGTGGAAAGAGGCCCTAATGCAACAATCAAACGCCATGCAAGTGGCTTTGTAACTATTGACTCCACAAAGTTTTGGCAAAGTAGGAAGGACACACTAATACTACCGCAACAATGTGAACAGGTACTGTGCACACACATAAAAATACTCGCTTTTAAATATTTGATGCAAGAAAAGTAACATGATTGTATTTGTGTTTGAATTAGGTTGTCTATCAACCAATGGTGGATAATAATAGGTGGTGGCATGTCATACCTATTATGCCACGTTCCAAAGTGATGTATAGTACATTTACTAATATGGAGCGTATGGAGGATGATCATGCCCATGGACATGATGATGACCGTGATACAAGAGAGGAGGATGATCATGAGATAGGAGATATAGATATTGAGGCCGGCATTACCCGTGAGAACGAGCCTACCATTGGAGATCTTGATTTCGATGAGCACATGAGTGGCACAAGTAGTAGTGGGTTGGATGTATTTGTAGATCTAAACACTTGTTTGGATTTTGAAGTAGATAGTCTGGCAAGGGTTGATCTCATTGAGGATGAGATTGAACCGTAGCCCCACAATTGATATTGGCAAAACTATTTTACATATTGTCTCATTCTCCTCATTTCCCTTAATTCTTGTATATGTGGGCTTGCAAAAAATTATGTGCTTTGGTAATCATGGGCAATGTTTGGAAAGCAATGATGTACACCAAAATCTCACTTTCTGTATTCTCTGGATCGCATCTAACCCCACGTCTAAATGCGCGTCTGAGTCTCAGTGTAAATGCGCAAATAAACACGCAAATACACGCGCAAATAGACGCGCTAATAGATGGGATGTTAGACGGGCCCGTATTTTCTCAGGTCTAACGCGCAAATAAACGCGGTGATTGACACGCAAATAGACGAGCATTTAGCCACGCTAATAGACGCGCCCGTAATTTCTCTACTAGAGCAACGCCTATAGACGCGCCCGCTATTTTGCGCGTCTACCAAGCGCGTCTATAGTTGCTTTGTGTTGTTGTGGTTCCGAAACTCAACAAGTACCTCTTATCAGTCAGTCAAATGACAGAGCACAACCATCGAGTCATCTTTGATGGAGATGAATGCATGATCAAAGACAAATCTAGAGGATATCACCTAGTAGGAAAAGCAGTCAAGGAAGGATGCTTGTTCTGAATGCTAGCTTCAGTACCAGATTCACATGCCATCTCAGCTCAACCACAACAGATGCCAATTATTGCAAAATGGCACAAGAGATATGGACATGTTTATTTCCAAAGCTTGATACACCTCATAAATAAGAATATGGCAATTGGATTTCCTAGGCTTCAGTTTCTTTGAAACATTTGCAAACCATGTTGAGACTGCCTAGCATGGTCATAGACGGAAATGAAGGGAATTTCACCACAAGTGGCAGTACACACAATACCTATTGGGGAAGTCCTGTGAAGAGAGTGGGAGAGAAGGGAGGAGTCTCACTTGTAGCTTCCTCACATACACAATGGGGGAATATACACCAAGGTGGAGGCTGAAAAGAGTTTTCCTCTTCTTAGTTGTGAAAGCCAAAAGAACTCTAAGTACAAAAGAATAGGTGAACCCTATATGTGGGTCTCAAACAAAACTTATCTAACTAAGTTGGCATACTAACTGAGCCACTAACTAGAGTACATAAAGATAGCTATCATCTAGCTACTATTCATGGGCAGTCTACCAACCGCATCTGCAGCTAACAAGTCGATGACATAAATACACAACGGTCACCCTGGCATATCACGACTGGAGCTGAATATCTCAACACTCCCCCTCAAGCTCAATACTAATTCGTGCACACCAAGCAAGTGTTGAGATATCAAACTCCACTTGTGATATGCCAAGGTGACCATTGTGCATTTATGTCACCGACTTGTTAGTTGCAGATGCGGTTGGTACACCACCCATGAATAATAGATGGATGACAACTATCTTATGTACTCTAGTTAGTGGCTCAATTAGTATGCCACCTAGGTTAGCTGAGTTTGGTTTGACACCCACATATAGGGTTCACCTTAGAGACTTCTTTTGGCTTTCACAACTAAGGAGAGGAAAACTATTTTCAGCATCCACCTTTGTGTGTATTCCCCAACTGCGTATGTGAGAAAGCTACACGTGAAACTCCTTACTTCTCTCCCACTCTCTTCACATGGTATTAGAGCTCAATTCGTGGTAAGGAGCTCAAAAAAGCAAACCAATTTTGTGGTGTCTTGGTAAGAGGATCAGTGTTGCCTCAGTGTTGCTTTCCTTTTTCGAGTTTGGGAGCAAATCTCTACATGTAGCACAGCCGAAAAGTGCAAGAGTGCACGTCTCAGATTGGGATGCCCTTTGCAGTGTGGCGAGAGGGCTGTGGGCAAGGGCAAAGCCCTCGGTGATATTATTTTTCTGATTCGAGGCCATTTCGAGGCATGTTTTAGTGGTAGAAGTTTTCCGCAGGCATTCAAAAAAGTGCCCTATTTTTATTGTGCGACCACTGTTCTACAGGTCGCTGAAAATCTACCACAGAAATGGCCTCGTTTGCCTATGCATAGAGATATTGGGAGAGATAGAATCATTCTTTTTGCCTATTGATGCAAAATCATCGATAGGAAGTGACTATGTGGTCAAATACCACTTTCGTCACTTCTAGAGATTCACTCTTGTGAGGCAGAAGTTGTGTTTTTTGCAAACACAAAATATTTTTGTAGTGTTCTATAATGGCGTCTGATGCTCTTTCACAGATATTCATTCAAAAGCTTAACAAGAACAACTTCCAAGCATGGAAGTTTAGAATGACAAATTTCCTTAAGGGAAAAGGCTATTGGGAGTTCATTATTAGAGCTGAATAAGAACCAATTATTCCTAATGTTCCCAATCAACAGGAGTTGAAGGCATTTAAAGGATGGCATGAGAGAGCCAGAAAAGTTATGTACTGGCTGTCTATCAGTATTTCAGATTCTATGATTGTGCATATTCAGGATGCAAGCACGCCGAAGGAGGCATGGGATACTTTGACAAAAATGTATAGCACAAATACGCAAGCTAGGAAAATGTAGCCCAAGCAGGAGTTGCATAATGTGCAGAGAGAAAATATGAGCATTAATGACTACCACATGAAGGTGAAGAAGATAGTTTCTGTGATCTTGAATGGTCTAGGAAAGGATTATGGACAGTTTCGAACATCCATCGTCGTCCGCGAGAATTTTCCTCATTTTGGGGAGTTGATTTCTCTTCTAATTATTGAAGAGTAGAGAAATGGTGGTGCATCTTCTTTAGGCATAACTTCAAAAGAAATTGTCTTCTACTCAAATGCTGGAAGAGGTAGAGGCAGAGGTAGAGCAAGCCGATCTGGAGGCTATGGCAAAAATCAGAATATGCAGCAAATTCAAGAAAACCCATCCTATGGAGGAGGATGTGGTAACCTTAGCGGCAGAGGGAGCCAAAGAGGTCATGGTGGATGGCAGAGAGGCCAAAATGCAAACAGCAATGTTGAATGCTACTACTGTGGTAAAATGGGTCATATGTGTTGAGATATCAAGCTCCAATCGTGATATGCCAGGGTGACCGTTGTGCATTTATGTCACCGACTTGTTAGCTGTAGATGCGGTTGGTACACCACCCATGAATAATAGCTGGATGACAGCTATCCTTATGTACTCTAGTTCGTGGCTCAATTAGTATGCCACCTTAGTTACCTGAGTTTCGTTTGAGACCCACATATAGGGTTCTTCTATTTCTTTGTACTAGAGTTCTTTTGGCTCACACAACTAAGAAGAGGAAAACTGTTTTCAGCCTCCACCCTTGTGTGTATTCCCCCATTGTGTATGTGAGAAAGCCGCAAGTGAGACTCCTTCCCTCTCTCCCACTATCTTTACATGGTATTAGAGCGTGGTTCGTGGTAAGGAGCTCAAGAAAGCAAACCAAGTTCACGGTGTCTTGGTAAGAGGACCAATGTTGCTTTCCTTTTTCGAGTTTGGGAGCAAATCTCTGCAGTTAGCACAGCCGAAAGTGCAAGAGTGCACTGTCTCAGATTGAGATGCCCTTCGCAGTGTGGCGAGAGGGCAGTATATGCTGTGGGATAGGGCGAAGCCTTCACTGACTTTATTTTTTTGATTCGAGGCCATTTTGGGTCCCGTTTTGAAGGCGGAAGTTCTGTGCAAGCACTTAGAAAAAAGTGGGATACAGCTCTTGCAGAGGCAGTATGGATTGGACATGCTATCTAAATATGGGATGACAGGCTGTAAGCCTATTTTAGTTCCTTTGGAGCAGAATGTGAAGCTGAGCGCAAATGCAGGTGAGCTTCTGGAAAACCCTACTATGTACAGATGCATAGTAGGAAGTTTGATTTATATGACTATTACCTGGCCAGATTTGAGCTATGCTTGTGGATTGGTAAGTTGGTCTATGCAGGCTCCAAGGAAACCGCATTTGGATGCGGCTAGACACATACTCAGGTATGTGAAGTCCACATTGCGGTATGGACTATTTTATGAGGCTGGGGTTCAAATACAGTTGCATGGATACACTGATGCTGATTGGGCTAGTAGTATTTCTGATAGATGATCTACCAGTGGATATGTGTTCTCTTTTGGGAGTGCCGCAGTCACTGATATGCATCAGTCTACAGATGGGCCAATTGTCATTTATTGTGACAACATGAGCAGTATACACTTGGCAAATAACCCAGTCTATCATGCTAGAACAAAGCACATTGAGGTGCATTATCCTTATGTGCGGGAGAAGGTTTTACTAGGTCTTATTGATCTAGTTTATGTCAACACAGAGGATCAGGCAGTTAACATATTCACGAAGGCATTGGGCACAGAGAAGCTGCGCAAGTTCAGAGACGTGCTTGGTGTGCAGGAATTGGGATTAAGCTCGAGGGGGAGTGTTGAATATCGAGCTCCACTCGTGATATGCAAGGGTGACCATTGTGCATTTATGTCACCGACTTCTTAGCTGCAGATGCGGTTGGTACATTGCCCACGAATAATAGTTGGATGACAGATATTCTTATGTACCCTAGTTCGTGGCTCAGTTATTATGCCACCTTAGTTAGCTGAGTTTGGTTTGAGACCCACATATAAGTTTCTTCTATTTCTTTGTACTAGAGTTCTTTTGACTTACACAACTAAGAAGAGGAAAACTATTTTCAGCCTCCACCCTTGTGTGTATTCCCCCATTGTGTATGCGAGAAAGCCGTAAGTGAGACTCCTTCCCTCTCTTCCACTATCTTTACAATATGGTTAAAGACAGCATGCTATAAAAGGTAGAATGACATCATGACTCGAACATTGCAGCAAGGCAATTATGCATCCTCTAGAAGACAGGCTGATGATAGAAATGAGCATTTGTTTATGGTGCAGCACATGACCAATTCTATGACAAGTGCAGAAGAAGGCAATGATGTGTGGTATGTTGACACAAGTGCGTAAGACAAGACATGGAGTATGGATGCAGGATGCAAAGAAAATGGAAAGACCAGGATTTTTGGAGATTGGTGATGATACTGCACATCCTATTGTGTAGATTGGTAAAATTCCTTTGTCTATGAAGGATGGGAAAAAGAAATATCTCTCTGATGTATTTCATGTCCCAAATATCACCAAGAACCTGGTTTCTATTGGTCAAATGGTTGAGCAAGGCTTGCAAGTCAGATTTGATCCTCATGGATGCTTTGTTGAGGATATGAAAAGTAAAGGTTGCTTGATAGCAAATGGGAAGAAGAAGGGCAAGATGTTTACATTTGATGCAGACATGCCTGAATTGAGTGCAGCAATGTTTGCACATGGGACCAATGTAGTTGCAGATATTGATATCTGGCATAAACGCATTGGTCATGTTAATGTACGGCGACTTAAATTAATGCATGCCTAAAATATTATTGCAGGATTGCCTAAGTTAAAGGTTGTAGAAATGCATATGGTATGTGAAGCCTGTCAATTTGGAAAATATGCAAGGAAACCATTTCCTAGACATGTTCAAGAGAGTAAGAGGCCATTGGAATTAATTCACTCTGATGTGTGGACTACTAAAGCTACATCTATTGGAGGCTGTCATTATTTTGTCACTTTTATGAATGACTACAGCAGAAAAGTTTGGTTGTATTTTATGAAAAAGAAAAGTGAAGTGTTTAGGCATTTCAAAGCTCTTAAAGCTATGGTTGAGAAAGAAACAGGCATGCAAATAAAATGCCTAAGATCAGATGGAGGAGGAGAGACCAGATGCAGGGGAGAGTACCCCTCAAATGAGTTTGCAATGTTCATATAAGAGCATGGCATAAAGCAATAATATTCATGCAGTCATACCCCACAGCAAAATGGACTTGCAGAAAGGAAAAATGGGCATATTGGAGAGCTATCTCGTGCCATGCTCAACGAAAAAGACCTGCCAGATTATTATTGGGCTGAAGCAGTTGCTACAACAGTCTAAATAATGAACAGGACTCCCACTGTAGCAATACATGGCATGACGCCAAAGGAGAGGTATACTGGTAGGAAACCAGATATTTCTCATTTGAAAGTTTTTGGTTCCATTGCCTATGTTCATGTGCCAGATGAGTTGAGATCCAAGCTAGATCCAAAAGCTGAGAAGTGCATCTTTATTGGTTATTCTCTGCAGCAGAAAGTGTATAGATGCTATAACCCTTCTACTTTTAAGTTTACAATGAGTAGAGATGTTTTTTATGAGATGAGCAGTTGGTATAAACTAGTAAATGTGATTGATGATGTAGATGCACAAAATGGTAATGCTGCACAGAATTCATAGCATCAATCACAAAATATTAGTGGACCTGTAGTGTCCTCTAGTAGTGATTCACATATTTTGCCATGGACATGAAGATTGAGATCAGGAGGATCTCCTCAAAGCAATGCAGATAGTGGTATGCAAGTATCACAAAAAGGAAAAGAGAAAGAAAATCAGCCCATAGTTGATGTGAATGCATGTCACTCTTATGTGGACGGTGAATCCAGTGGCTCAGAACAGAGCCTTGATGATGAGTTGGGTATTCCTTTTGTTGTTACACCTAGAGTAAGGAAGACAAGGGATGTTTTGAGAGCACCTGGTAATGAGCCTATTTTGCACAAGTCTACCAGAGCTAGGTATCTTGTGGATAGGCTGAAATGTGATGGATTTATAGCCATTGACTATGCTTATATGGTCAAAGTGATACATGAACCAGAACCCACTTCTTCTAAGCAAGCCATGGGAAAAGAAAAATGGGAGAAAGCCATGGATGAAGAAATGGATGCCATGGAAACAAATGCTACATGGAAATTGGTGCCTCTGCCTAAAGACAAGAATGCAATTGGCTACAAGTGGGTTTATAAGGTGAAGCACAATGCAGATGGTTTTGTGAATAGATACAAGGCAAGATTAGTTGTCAAGGGGTATGCACAGACATATGGCATTCATTATGAAGAAACATTCAGTCCGGTTGCAAGGATGGCAACCATAAGAGTAGTCAATTCTATGGCTGCATTAAAGGGATGGTCTTTACATCAAATGGATGCAAAGAATGCTTTCTTGCATGGTGATTTGCAAGAAGAGGTCTATATGGAGCAGCCACCAAGTTGTGTTCATGCTCTTCATCTTGTGTTTGTTTGCAGGTTGAAGAAAGCCTTGTATGGCTTGAAGCAAGCACCTAGAGCATGGTCTAACAAGATCGGATAGTATCTTGTCACTGTTGGCTTTTATATTTCCGAGGAAGATTTCTCACTTTATGTAAGAAAAACAGAGAATGGCATTATGCTGCTTGTCATTTATGTTAATGATTTAATCATCACAGTTTATAAATTTATGGGTTCAGTGTTCAACCCTTATCACTCTTTTTGCCTTGTCTATATTGATGATATACTTGTGTATAGTAAGGATCTTCCTTCCCACCTCAAACATTTGTAGATTGTATATGATCTCTTAAAAAGCAAAGGTCTTGCACTCTCGGCGAGCTCTCGGCTAAGAAAATTATTATCGAACAAGAGACTATAGAGTTTCTTGGTGTACATATTCATAAGGGTGCTATTCAGATACAAGATCACATTCTTAAGGCCCTCCTTGCCTTTCCAAACGAAATCCATGACCGGACTCAGCTCTAGCGTTTCCTTGGCTATCTTAACCATATTTCACCTTTCTATGAGTAGCTAGCCAAAGATCGATTCCATCTACAACTGTGTTTACGTAAAGATGGACCCCCTTGGGGTGATGTTCAAACAGAAGCTATCCAACACATCAAGGAGAAAATCTAGAAGTTGCCCTTGCTCAACATCCCCTCTGCCATAGGTACCCTGGTCATTGAAACTGATGCATCGAACCAATTTTTGGGTGCAATGTTACTTGAGAAAACCTCGACACAAGAAATCATTTGTAATTTCCGATCAGGCATGTTCCAAGGTGCTGAATTAAACTATCACTCTATACAAAAAGAAATCCTTGCCGTTAAACATGCCATCCAAAAGCTCGAACTCTTTATCCTCAATCGAGAGTTCATTGTGCGGACCGACAATCAAAACTTCAAAACTTTCTGCACACGACGCATTGACAAACAAATCGTAAGAGGCCACCTTGCCCAATGGCAAGAATTCTTCACCATGTATGATTTCACTGTCGAATGGAAAAAAGGCAGCACTAATGTCCTTCTTGACATGTTATCATCTGAAGGTGCTCCTTTTTGGGCCACCCACAATAATGGATTACTTCTACCCATAGGAAATGGCCCCGGGATTGTTGGATCTCTATCCTCCTATCATGATGATTAGACACTATCGACATTGGATAAGACCTTCATCATGACCATGTACAAATATTCTCTAGTGATTAGACACTGCCTAAAGTCCCAAGTAAGACCTTCACCTTTATGTCATATCATATGTAAAAAGATGCTGCAAAACAACCAGTACCTCAGTGCGCAAACACTGTACTTAGTGCTCCACTCTTGGAAGTGCGATTAAGACGACCACTCACAAGGCCACTAGCTCCTTGCTATATAAGAGCATCCTCGGCTCATTCTCAAGGCAGAGTCTGCCTTTGAGAGCTCTTGTATCTTCAACCTTTTCATCATATTTCCAAGCTTCCAAGCCTCCTTGCCTCGAGTTCTTTTGTGCCCTTACCTTCAACTCTTCTACACTCCTCGCGTGCCTTCTCCATACTTCCTTCTTCCATTTGATGATATCCCTTTCCGCGTTACTTACGAGCTCTTCTGCACTTCCGAACGCTCATCCCCTCTCTTAAGCACTTCTCCTTCTACCAAGTTTCCAGTTTACGTTTGTTTCATCCAGGCTTCCTCACCTAGCTTCACTTTCTCTCTTTCTCTCGGCATTATCCTCAGCTCCTGCACTTTCTCCATCTATTGTTCTTCTATCTGCTACATTTCATATCGCCCTCCGCCAATCGGTTGTTTCCTGGATCCATTTAAGATAATGTTGAGGAAGTTCCTACTATTCCTTTCATTCCTCTAGATCCTACGGTACACCAAGAAACTCTATGGTTTCTTGCCCGATCATAATCTTCTTGGTAGAGAGAGCAAGGCCTTTATTTTTCAAGAGATCATAAACAATCTGCAAATGTTTGAGATGAGAAGGGAGATCCTTACTATACACTAGAATATCATCAATATAAACAAGATAGAAAGAATGATAAGGCCTAAAGATTGAATCCATAAATTTCTAGAATTCGACTGGTGTTGTCTTCAATGCGAATGGGAGGACATTCCATTGGTAGAATCCTTGAGGGACCACAAACCCAGTCTTATGGCGATCTTCAGGTAGGAGGCCTACTTGTCAAAATCTAGCTTTAAGATCAAACTTTGAGAAGATCATGGAGCCGTTGATCTTCTGCATCAGATATTCCTTATTAGGAATGGGATAAGAGAGTGAGAGCAAACATTTGTTAAGGGGCTTATAGTTGATTACAAGCCGCTTTTTCCCTCTTTTCTGCTCAAAATGTTTATTCACATAAAAGGCAACTACAGCCCATTCGAGCGAGACTGAGAAATAAGACTCATTTCAAGAAGCTAAGAAATTTCTTGGTTGCAGAGTGCTCGATCTTGTTGAGTAAACCCGTATGGGCTTTCTTTAAAAGGCTTTGACCCATCACGGAGAGGCAAGGAAATCTGATGCTGAAATATGTGTTTAAATGCAAGAGGAGACTCACTACTACAGTCTTGAACAAACCGTTCTTGCATTTGTTGGAGAGAAGAGAGCATATGCAGAGTATGTGTGCACGTGCGCAAGCTCTTCTGTTCTTCATTATGGAGAAGACCCTTAATGTAGGCGTCTAGTTAAGCACCATCCATTGGTTGTTGTGCATCTTCAAAAGGCTAGGGACTGAACTCAATTGCCACGGGAAGTGGAGAGGCCTCAAGTGTTGGAGCAAATTTTGATGGGGGCTCTGTAAATGGTGAGGCAGGAACGCACTTGTTGACAATCTGGAGATCTTCATCCCGGGGTTTAAGCACTTTCTTGAGTTGTTTGCGAGCGAGGATATGCACAAGTGAGCCACCAATTATTAGCACCATTTCACTAGTAGAGAAACGGAAAGGAAGGTGGCGGTTAAGGAAATCAGTGCCAATGACTAAATCAACTCCTTGAGATTCAAGCTGGTAAAAGTCAATAGTAGTAGGGTGGTTTGCCAGAGAGAGAGAAATCTGGGAAGCAAACAGTTTGCGGGTGACTATTCCTCTACCCATTGTAGAACCTTTCATCTGCTTGTGTTCATCAAGGGTCTGTCAGCAGTGAGATGGAAGGGCATGGTATTTACAAACATTAAAACCGGATCCTGTATCAACCAAGGCAATTAGAAAATATGGAACAATACCATCAAGGCGAATCTGGACTCGAATAAGCACTTTTTAAGACCCACTTGGGGATGATAGAGAAAGAGTTGAGGGCCTTCATTTGGAAGAGAACCAAATGGAAGTGGCTCTCTTGGTCTATCCTATGCGCACCTAAGAATCAAGGGGGATTTGGAATTCCAGATCTAAGAAGGCGATCTACGGCCTTCCTGATGAAACTGTGGGTTCAGTTTCTAACTCAAAGGAACCATGGGCAGGGTTTCTCGAGGATGCAATTCGAAGATTGAGTGTCAGCCACTTTCCAAGAATGGACATGTGGACTAAAGTCTTTTCGATAGCCCCACTCAGGATGAAGTCTAGCTTCCTTAGCAAGCTGGTGGCAGTGTGGAAGGAAGGTATTGCCACGCTACGGTGGAAGGGCCTCCGTGCAAGTAATGCTGATTTCTTTCGAGTAATATATAAGTCTTTCAAAAAAAATTAAAATAGCGGTTTGAAGCGGTTAAAAGACACAAACAAGGACGTATGCCGCGGGTTTTTGAAAGGAAGAAAAAGCTTGCATTTTTAGACTTCTCGCCAAAAATCGTCCTTTCCTACACACATGAGAGATGGATATCTCCAATGAGGAGCTTCCCAGCCTCTACTCCTGGGTCCGTGTCCTCCATTTCACTGGATTTCGGTACCTCATGATTGTCGATATTCACAATCATCAACGGAATGGATTTGCTACAGATTTTGTGTGCGCGGGAGAGCGCGTGTGTGTGTCTCAGAGAGAGAGAGAGGGCGATTAATTCGACGTGGTTCTGATCTACAGGTTGACAGCATACCCCTATCGAGACCGAAGCGGAGCATTGCCAGGGACTTTAGTGATGGAGGTACATGCTACCCTGAATACATCCCAGTTTTGGAAAATTTCGTTGATCGATAATGCGCTTAGATAATTATTGACCTCCCGAATGGATCTTGCACAAATGACAATACCCGAACTGCTTAGAAACGCATAAGGATCAAGAAGCTTACCGAAGGCCGTTTCGGCTCTAAGCTTAGTCGAAAAATACGATGTTTTTCTGTGTCCCTCTGCCTTATTCAATGTGCCCATAAATTATGTTAAATCCGGTCCCAGTAAGCCATAAGCTGAAACCATGGTTAGAGAATTTGGATTTTCTCCAATTGTGTTTACTTCCCCTCTTTCTATGCAGTGCTTGCAGCAGAAGTCGTTGCTAATTATTGTCCCAAATTGGTGGACATCCACAACTACAGTCCTGCAAATAGCTTGGCTCAAAAGATTTACAACTGGACTACTCTAAACAGTACGATGATGCACTTTATAGACTATTTAGCCATTTCTCCCACTTTGTTCTCTATTGAAGATTAATGAAAGTAGTCAGCATCGTAATAAGATAAAATTGATGTTTACAGGGGACAGTTTTGTTATTGTAACTCTCATCGCATCATTCTCTTTCAATAATACTGACATAAACGTCCATTTCTGTGCTCAACTTGACGTGGGGGAAGTCTGTGCGTACTCTGTAAAAACATTTTTCCACAGGCTAAGGGTGTGTACTGTTTAAAGTGTTCTCTGAATTATAGAATACTGTTTTGAAATTTTGCACAGCCAAGGTGTTCAGGCGTCTGAACTTTTCATTATCAAAGGAAGATATTGAAGCTGTTGCAAATGCTGAACCCATGGTTGTAGAGAGGATACTAAAATTAATGAAGTACAAGGTAAGAACTTGCAAACTCATTTCTTATAGAGTGATTTGAGAGGTCGTTGCACTTTAAGCCACTGCATTTTGATAAATAAGAGGTCTCAATTCAGTATGTTATGTCTTAAAAAGAACACTTATTAGTGGAGAGCTAGATTATTAATTTTGTTTTATTTCTTGCATTTTATTTTTCTCATAGTAGTATTTGGTGCATTTTATTTTTCTCATAATAGTATTTGGTGCATTTTTAGATTGCCAAACACAAACCCAACACAAATAAAGGTTATAAAGAAACTGCCAAAGAAGAAATGAACAATTCACATTGCAGTCCCGCAGGTGACGTCCCCAGTATGGCAATACTCAGCACCTTCTCTGACTGTAATTTCATGTAAGATGTTTCCAAAAGTGATGCTAATGGTTCTAGTCATACCATGATATTTTGTGCTTCTCTTTTTATATATATTGAGAGTTAAGAGAGAGAGACCTCAAACAATATTTTGCAAAACGTAGAAGTAACATATTTTCCCTCTTTGCTGGAAGTACTGTATATTTTCCTGATAGCATCTTTAGTATGGATCCTGATGAGTATGACCTGACTGCATGCTCTCTAGCAAAGTGACGGTCACCATGCTACTTTTTGAATGTCTTTGGGGCCTTTCAGATCAAGGTGGATGTAAATGCTCACATCTGAGTGCTTAAAAGCGAGAGGCTGAAAACGATGCATGTTATCTATGTCTGGATGTTGCATGTCTTTCAATGTTTGATTTTTCTGTCTGATTGAAAAGGCATGTGAGAGAGAGAGAGAGAGAGAGAGAGAGAGAGAGAGATGTCCATGGGAGACCAACAGGTCTATGGAACAGCAAAAACATCAGCTAATACATCCCCAAGGAGTGCAAAAAAGCAACCCCATTATTTAAAGTACCTACATATAGTCTGAAACACATAACCGCCATACATAGTGTGTGTGTGTGTGTGTGTTTGTGTGTGTGTGTGTGTGTGTGAGAGAGAGAGAGAGAGAGAGAGAGAGAGAGAGAGAGAGATTATTATGATGGAGACCAGACATGGTCTTTGGGACCCAAGTCTGCCAGTCCATGCACCTTTTTCCGGTGAGAGATTGGTGCATATATGTGCATGTAGTGCTAGCATCGATGTGTTTGTCTAGTTCCTCTGCTTAAGATTTTGTGTTGTCAGTATGTTGTTCTGTACAAAAATGAAGACTACTTTCCCTCTTCCTCCTTGGTCGTTGTCTTGGATGTTTTATTTCTCCATCTGAGCTTGCCTGTATTTGAATACCTACAAGAGACAAGTCTGGATGGCTGTGTTGTGCACTTGCTGAAAGAGATCAGAGAAGCAACTTTCTGTTGTGGGTTTTTGATGTGCCTTTCCCTTAGAAGTACGTGGGGCATTCCATGAAAGCGTGCTGCTTACTTCTATACTGCCCAACTTTTGTGGGTCCTTCCAAGAGGTCCTATCTTATCTCCCCATCTCACATCTCCAGTGGTGAGATCTTGTTCAAACACATCCAAATTTTTTCTTGATTTCTCTATAACCATTTTCAGTACAAAAACTGAGCTTGCACTCGGGATCAATATGGGAGCTGATGAGAGATGTGGCTCAGTTCTTCCTCTTTTAGTATGATTTAACTGGATCAGCATCTTTCTGAGGGTCTGCAAGTAATTCTTCTCCCTAAATGAACCTGAAGATTCTTGCTCCACCTACTGGACCATTGTTTCTTGTCTGTGGCTCACCTTATCTGCAAGATTCTGCTCTTGCTCATTTTTGTAATTTGGAGCTGGCATTGTAAGATATTTTTCACAATCTATGCTCGGGCATTTCATGGACTTTGTGCAAGCACATTGAAATCCACAGTGACACGGCTCCACAAAGAGGGCCATGTGTTCAAAGTCCCTGGCATCGACAGTGTAGAGCTTCCACAGCCATGCCATCAAGGGCCGAATTCCGTTTCATGTGCAACATTTCCCTGAGCACCGCCAATGAAGTGCAATTGCAGCTAAGGCCACCCAGATGACGTCATGACCAGACCCCACCATAATCTTGAGCCAGGATCAGAAGGTCCCCTCCTGCACCACCTGTCAAAGTTGCACCAAATTTTCAAGCAGTCATTAAAACCAAACACTTGTCCTTCCTGTCCTTCCTTCACCCACCACTTGGCCTGATCACCCAACCCTTGGCCCATTTTCTTTCTGCATTGAGTTGTCTCCTTCCTACCTTGGAGCCCCTATCTATCCTCATCCTTTAGGAGACACCTAGAAGGGATAAAGGTCAGGATCACGTAAGTACTTAATAAAATGGAGCTGCCTCTACACTCCCTGGGAGCTGCCCTGTGCTCTCCCTAAGCTGATGTAGTAGATGGCTTTCATGTTGTCCCATAGACCTCTTGGTCTCCCGTGGACGTTAATGGACTTTCTTTCTTTCTTTCTTTCTTTCTTAAGGCTGCTGTATCTCCAACTCCACCTTCAAGCCGTTCGATCTCCCAGGCTGCCTGCTGGCTGCGTCGTCCTTTGCTCAGGCTCCCCTTTCGCTCCCTTTTTTGCTACTTGCACCTAAGTGGAGCTTCTTCTTGATACTCCCCAGTCACCAAATGCATCCAATGCAAGTCTAACTTTTTCCATGGACAGTATCTCAGTTGTACAGCCTTGTCATTTAGAGGGTTACCTGAGTACTATTTATGATTTCTTCCCCCTCTGAATTCTGAATTTATTTTTAGTGTGGGAACAGCAAAGGCATGCTGAACTTATTGCCTTTTCCTAGTGTCACACCGAATCTTTTGATGCAAGCTGATGCAAGCGCCTGCCCATTGGATCGGAGAGCCAGAGCCACTGAAGAATGATCCTGTTGTGGACCTTCTTTTTGGAAGACCCCAAATAGAAGACCCCTCTTATAGAATCCTGGGGACCACTTTCGCTACTTTCAAGTCCCAAACACTTCTACATGTCTCAAGTAGTTGGCCATGTAGTCTATAAAGAGATTGAGCCTCAATGTAGGCCTGCAATTTTTCCAATCTCGCTTAAGTCATATTTTAATACTTTATGTTGAGCTGACATTTGGAGCTGGTTGCTAAATCACTCGTGATTCAATGTACTTGTCATCTTCAAAGGACACGTGGGATGAGCTGGAAAAGATTTAGAAGCAAGTCCTCACAAGCTTCATGCAAACAATGCTATATTCCACCCTCCTAGTGGAATGGCGATGATACCCCTAGAAATCCTAGGGCTAGACAGGAAGAATTGATTGCACATTGTTTATTAATGTACCCTTGGCCTTAACTTAAAGAATTCTGTGGCATTGGCTCCTGGCTTGTGTCAGAACATTGGGTAGGGGCTCTGAAGACTGAGCCGTAGATCCCATATTTAGGCATGTAGGCGATATCTTGTATTTGTGAAACCCTAGCAAATCCTCATCATTGAATACTTGATGATAGAGATCTCACCTTGTTGAACCATATGGATCCTGGATCTGAACATGGTGTGAGAGGCAGGGCTCCTTTTCAGCGTCCTTGGAGCTGTGCTCCTACTTTGGAAGCTGATGGTCCTGGAGGTTTGATACATAGTAGCCAAGTTCGCTCACAAAAATTGGGCTACCAAGGGTGGCCATTGAAGCTGGACATCAAAATTTGGCTATCTATCTTGTCATCAATTTGGTCATTCCAATATGGGCCATCGATCCTAGCTATCCAACCTGGGCCATTGGTTTGACCATCAAGCTGGTCATGGAAATCAAATGTTGATGTGGCCATCGAAGCTAGCCCTCAAATGTGGCCATCAATTTGGGCCACCGATCAGGGGTACTAGTTACCCAACACAATGAAAAAAACCTTCTATTAGAAAGCTTGAGAAGTGATACAGATCAACAGTCCATGAAATGCTTGACCAATCCAAAGGGACAGCCGACTATTATGCAACTTGCTTTTGAGGACCCCATCTCACTACCTAGGGTATCTAGGAGGACGACACTGTCATCTACCAAGGACACCTTCCTCACTTGCCCTACTGGATATCACTACACCTCATGCAAGGTTTATTCTCCCATAGCCAGAGACACCACCTAGAGTGATCCTAACCATAGGGTCCATGATGTGACGTGATTTATTTGTAATGATACATGTATTTTATGTATGTGAAATAAGATTTTGGCAGAATTGATCAAGCGATGGCTTGGTGGCTATCACTTTATTTTCCATTGTATAACGTAAAGCCCACTCCCCCCCCCCCAAAAGTGGGAGAGTCCTCTGTTGCAATGTGAAAACCTATTGAATTATTCTAGTTGATCTTGGTCCTTGAACAAAGCAATCTCTCTCCAATGGCTGGTGTACATGCTACTAAGCCTATCGCAAACATAGTTGTTTCATCAGTATAATTTTAGTCCAACTTCTCCTTTGAGGTGCATTCCTCTACCAGCCCTGCCTCTTGAGATCTAAGATAGTCTAAGGCTTTGCAATAAAGAGAAATAGAAAAGAGGCTAGCTTCATCATTATGCCCTCTAAGAACTGACTGCCATGTTGTAAGTCTTCTTGCACTCTAGGAGTAGGATCACCGCTAAAAATTGAAGGTATTGTCAAGGATTTTGTGCCAACTGAAGTGGAGGGAACTGAATGGAAAAACAGAACATGAAAATTTGCAGAACAATGGATGGAAAATGAGAGCAACACCCACACGTGCTCCAAGGAAGCCTCTACATCATGCATGATGGTAGCTATTCAAGTTTGGATCCCATTCTAGCAAATTTAGAACTTGGATTTGTTGGGATATCTCAAGGTGTATGCCTCAGGCACACCTTGGTTTCTATGTGTGTGCTCTAGAGGCACAGTTAGGTGCCCATAAGCACAGTTAGGTGGTGGTAGAAGCCACATAGGATGATTGAGAGAATCTAGGAGCAGATTGAGGAGATGATTGTGGAGCTCTGAAGTCATCAGTGATGTCAGTGATCATGTAAGAGGTGCCTACTTAAGGACCTCATCTTTGTTCATTCTACAAGCAAGATTTCTGAGTTTGTGTTCACTCCTTGCTTTCTTTTCAGTTTACCAACATGGTATCAGAGCCCTTTGATCCCCCTTGAGCCCATGTCTGCCACATCATCATCATCTTCTTCTTCTTCTTCTTCATCTTCACCATTTCTTCTCTTTCTTCCCAAATCTTGCTAAAGCTTGTTCTCCCTCAGTTCTCCGCCATTCTCCAAGCCCTTCCTGTTGGAGATACCCCTCGTTTGGGCGAACCTTCACCTTCAAGCAATTGAAAAAAAAACGTCTCTGCTGGCTGCCATTCTCCAAACAGCACATTTTTTCGTCATTCTTCTATTGCAAAATACTCCCTGCTTGTTGCGCCATTGCTCGAGCCCTCTTAGGAGTAGATGGGCGACCTCAAGACGAACATTTTGAGTCATTTTTCAGCTCATTTGGTTCAGTAACGAAGGAGAAATCGTCAAAACTCAGGTTCAGCCTGCAGCAACTCCCCCGGGCAAAACAACACACCATTTCGCCCAACCTCCTCAGTGGATTCTCTCTGGTATATGAGCTTTCTTTTGCCTCAGAAAGTCCATTTTTCTTTGCTTTGGAGAGTGAGATACAAGCCCTCCAAGTTCAGGCCTCTGTTTTTGACAGTTTTGACAAGGTTGTGAAAGTAATGCTACATTAGATGCTATTTTAGCATGTCTGAGGTTTTGAAGTTTTGAAAAGCATTAGTACAACTGTGGCTACAACTTTCTTTTAAGTTGCTATACCTGGATTTGATTGGAAAGCTTTCATTTAGCCACCTCTGTGAAGCATGTAAGAAAAAGCATCATTGATTGAAATTTGGTCACAAGTCTTTGCTACATTAAATGCTTATATTTTGAAGCTTTTCAGTTGTTATTCTAGCCTTGTAAGAGAGAAGACACTGCCCAATACCTGGGTTAGACCCTCTCATGGCTATCATATTGAATATAGATAAGTTCAATGGTAAGGGCTTCCACACATGGCAGATGAAGGTGAAATTTGCATTGATGAGGGAAAACCTCTGGGGACTTGTCAAACCGGCTTCAACTTCTTCTTCAACAGCCTCCAATGCTGGAGAATCCTCAGCTCCAACACGCTCGGCAAGGGATCCCGCTAGAGAGAAGAAAGCATATGGCATCATTGCTCTTGCTTTAGGAGATGATTATATTCATCACATCTCTGACTTAGAGTCTCCTTCAGAAGCTTGGCAGAAGCTTGACATTATTTTTGGTGCTAGCCCTCACATCTCAAAATTATCACTCAAAATTTCTTTCTTTAAATTGAAGATGGTTAGTGACACTGCTTTGGCTGCCCATGTCAATTACATGCGGAGTCTTATGACTCAACTTGCTTCTATCAACTCTCCTATCACTACAGATGATGCAATGGCAGTGTTGCTCAAGAGTATGCCTGAAGATTATGATCATATTGTTACGACTTTGAAAAATCTTCCTAATCCTAATCTTGAAGGTCTTATCTCTGCTCTCCAAGAAGAAGAAAGTCACATGGAGCTCCGGAAAGGCAATGACACAGCCTATGCCATAAAAATCCAGAAGGGCAAGTTTTCACCTTGCAATCATTGTGGGAAGACAAATCACCTCTCAAAGGACTGCTTCAAAATCAATCCATGCAAACACTGTGGCAAAAACAATCATCATGAAAGGTTTTGTAGAGCCAAAAAGGAAGCAACTATAAAGCCAGAAAATGCCAATCTACTTTTAGTTGATGTGTCTCCACAAGATGAGGCATCCTTTGAAGATTATGCTTTTTGAATCATCTCCATGTATGCTCCAGATCTCTCTTTTGTTGAGTCAAGGTACTTAGCCTGGATAGTCCTCCAAAATGAATGAAATAAACTATTGTGTTTTGTAAACACGTCTGGTCACCATATGATGTAGGCCATGTGTATGTGTTTTCTCCATGGTACCTCCTGCAGACATTGTGTGCATGTACATGCAGGGGAGATAACCATTGGAAGATCTTTTGTATCCCTTTTGTTTACCTTACACCCATGGGAACCCTTGCTAGCTTGAGATCCTAGCCATTGATAGATCCATGACCACCATGAGATGGCATGTGACACCGTGTGCTAGATGTATCCTTGACATAGCCTGAGGCATTCCCTTGAGGGGGGGTTTGTTGGGATATCTCAAGGTGTATGCCTGAGGCACACCTTGGTTTCTATGTGTGTGTGCTAGAGGCACAGTTAGGTGGTGGTAGAAGCCACATAAGATGATTGAGAGAATCTAGGAGCAGATTGAGGAGATGATTGTGGAGCTCTGAAGTCATCAGTGATGTCAGTGATCATGTAAGAGGTGCCTACTTAAGGACCTCATCTTTCTTCATTCTACAAGCAAGATTTCTGAGTTTGTGTTCACTCCATGCTTTCTTTTCAGTTTACCAACATGATCCATGTTGGCGAAATCTAGTGGACGAGACTGTCTGTTGTTCAAAGCTGCAACATGTTGTATGCTGAATTAAGCTAAGGAGTTGAGATCTAAAACTTGAAGCTGAGCTAGTGCTCACTAAAAAGTGGCAAACTATGTGCAATGAAACTTGAAGTTTTCAAATTTACCCAAGGGAATTATCTTTGTAATTTTTAAATTCCTAAATTTTTAATATTTTAGCTGAAAAGCTCTAGGGAAGCCCTCAGAGGTGGCAAGTTGAAGCTTTCTATATGAACACTGAGCCGAGCTTACCACGCCCGCACCTCTACCCGTTCCTTCAATAGGTAGCGTTCTATTCGCAAGAGAAAGGCAATCCTATATTAGAGCAGGAGGCCTGCAAACACCGCAAGCGTCTTAAGCACTAGCCTTCGCCCCAATCCTAAATCGCTTGAGGAACTCGCTGTCTTCTGGAGGGAGGTCACAAAGAGCGCCATTGCACATCTCTTGGTAGTAGCTCCGTCTTCATCAACAAGCCCTAGGAGTTCCCTCCCCTGAGCATGCACCATTCATATCACCGTCAAAGTCACCAGGACTTTGAGATTAGATCTCGACCATTCGTTTAAGCAGCCCTAAATCCTAGAAAATGGTAAGATGATGTGTCGACAACCTCGCCAGCCACCCATCACATCACAGTGAATAGCTTTCCTAAAGGTTGATGTGTCGAAAAATTTCAAAGTGGCGAGGCAAAAGTTATCAAATTTACCATCCTCGCCTCGCCCCCTAAACTTTGATGGAAGGTAGAGGCCATGGGGAGGCCTTTACTCAGGTAAAAGTGACTCACGGTTTCATCGCTGTCCACTTTTACCTGCATGGCCTTTACCTACCCCATGAACGCATTTGAGCGCAAGTCCCAAACCTAGAGCGAGCCAAATCTTTGACCGAACTCATAAAGAATTTGAACTTCAGCTGCATCCCAATCCCAAAGCAAGCTATTGTTGTGAGAGTTCTTTTTTCTCCATCCACAATCCTCCTCAATTGAGCGCCTAGCAATAGCAAACAGCTCGGGCCGTCACGACCGCTACAGTGACACTAAGACAGTCTGATCGAGCGGTCCTTAGTGAAGAACACCACAACCTCAGCTGGTTTGACGGCTCGTTTGCCAATGGCCCAGCGACTGCACCCTTTGGCAGAGCTCGTCTCATTTGCATCATCAAATCCGCATCGACCTTGCAGATGGCTCGACTACAATAGGTGATTGTTACCCATTGACTCGACCGACAGCCACAGCATCGCCAGTCTCCACTCGTGAGCATCAATTTTGACACTTGGCTCAATCGGCGTATCATCGATGATCATTCCTCTAGCTCAACCTTGACTTTCTGTCCGTCCTCATTTGAGATGCACTGGCTGCGTGGTCGCTCTACCTTGAAGCCCTATGCTCCTCGGTAAGTGAAAATTGTGTACTGCTTGAATGTTGCTGAAATCACTCTTTTGAAAAAAAATCAGGTTCACTCTAATGTATTAGCTTGAGAGAGCATTATCTGAGTCTCATGGTTGGTTCCATGCTGTGATCTTTCACGTCGGCGTAATAGAACAGTCCTCCACGACATCATTGCATCTCTTGGAAGCAGAGTGCAAGGCTTCATTATGCTACGCAGGCATATGATAAGTGCATAATATGGGGCATGGTGGAATTCTGAGCACTGCAGGAAAGCAGCCTAATTTGTATATCTATATGGCAGACAGCAGGATTGTAATAGTATCAGTAATGTTGCAGCACTTGCGCAGGTGGTCATGGTAGTTGACACAACATTCTCATCCAGCAGGATGTAATTAGGTATCTGATGTATGCACAGAACTCAAATTTGGTGTTAAATGATTGAGAGGTCCAGGTTGTATGGAGATCCACGTTCGAAGGATTAATATGGATTCGTAGTTGAATATAATTTTTGTGTGGCAAGTTTTGTAATCGTCCACTGGAGACCCAACAGGATCTGTGGGGACAGAGGTAGTACTTCATCGTGACCAATTACATATTGCAGCTCTATGAGGAGCTGTATTATATACTTCAACAGAAAGATTCGGCAAAAACAAACCTAGCCATGATGTTTTGTTTTGTTCAATGACAGAGGAGTGTGGTTCACCACTTCTATTTCACTCCACACTTAATTCTCATGGATCCCTCCCCATCTACCCACTTCTACCTCAAGATCAAGTGAGCTAGTTCTCACCTAGCATGCTAGGCATCTCTTGTGGCATATATATATATATATATAGATAGATAGAGAGAGAGAGAGAGAGAGAGAGTTGTATCTCACATCACATTGCAGGGGAATATGAGACAGCCGGCCCCCTCCCCCGCGCCCCCTCCCCCCCCCAACACACACCCAAAGAGTAGTAGGTCACAGCACTTCGCAAAGGAGTAGAAGACAGATTTCACCTCCCCAATCCTTCCCCCCACACCCCCCCACACAGAAGTGTGCACATGCATGCACACATTTTTTACTAAGAAACCTATGCCAAATCATTGGATGGGGAGAGAGAGAGAGAGAGAGAGTGAGTTATGCTTATTTGAAAAAAAAGCGAAAGTAACAAATAGAAACAATGGCTATCAGGTTTTATTCCAAGGTCTCAAATTAAGGTTGATCCTCCACCAATGCAGTTCCAAAGTGCGAGTTATTTGAGGGGTTCTCCTCCCAGGAACGGTTCTCCTAATAGACAGTATGGTCCCCTTTTCTAAGTTAAATAATTATGCCAAACTTACTTTTGCTTTCTGTCCTTGGCCATAATTTCTGATAATATTTTGACTATTGCTAGGCTTCAAAGTTGAATGCATTAGTAATGTTATGATTTGATTTAAAGTGGTGCCATTTTCTTGCAGTTCATTCTCACAAGACCGGCCGCAGAGCTGCAGAAGGTCTGAAGTAAGTTAACAAGGATACTCAGTGCTCCTGAAATCCTTGATTTTATTTGTCATGAGAATCTTTTGTACTGTGGTATTGCTAGTTGGAAAGTTTCACATGAGAAGTACTTTCTACAGAGTCCATGCCAAAGCTCTCAAGGCCCCGCCCTGGACAACATGCCAGAAAAGGATGTACAGAGAGAGCTACAAAAAGATGCTCAGATACGAGAGCTTACGGAAACAGTTGAAGTATGCTATGGCAAGAAAGCTAGTCTCAAAGTTGAATTGTTATAAGTTTAACAATTGATGTCGGATCATCTTTGCTTCTCTTCGACCATGAAAGGAAAGTTTTAAATAAGCAATGTTAATGAAATAGCATATGACAACTTACTACTCTTTTAAATACAAATCTTGCAGTTGTTAGAGGCAAAAGTGATGAAGCTTGAACAGCTTGTTAGGCTCAAAGATCACAAAATTCAAGTACTGAGTGGAAGGGCAAATAGAGGTGGAAATGTGTGAAGGTGATCACAATGTTTAACCATTCGTTGCAGTTGTGTGTAGTCAAAAGTGATGACGCTTAAACAGCAGAGGGCTAGATAACCCTCAATATCAACAAGGTTTATGCCAGGTAACAGTGTCAAATGCATAGACAATCTGAGAATATGGAAGCATAGTTTCCACTCCTCTTACACTGTCAATGGATGACCATATTGTTGCACATGAAATGTATCTCAATTGTGGATATTACTTTGACTAAACTAATTCTGTCAGTTAAAACAAAGCAAGTACGCAAACATTCAAACGTCTCTATGGCATAACTAAAAACACACATATATACTCTTTTAAGGGTGATAAACTATTTGATAGTGAAAAGACTAGGAGTGGTTTTTGTAGTATTTGGTTTTAAAAGACATGGATTTGAGGCACATTCAGAGTATTGGCAATAGTTTTATAGAGACTGCATCGGCTGACAAATTATAATTGAGGGTCTACGTTTGTATAAGATTCCAAACTGTACTTATTTGTGCACACCCCATCCTCACGCATTTGAAGTAGTCACACAAAACAGAATAAAACAGGGCCTAGATATAATTGCAAGAACGTCATATTATGTTTTCTATTCAAAATATGTACATACGTGACTTCTTAGAATGAGAAGAAAGTGGAAGTTTATTAAAGCCTTCAAAAGACCGATGGGTCTATGAGACTGTGAAAATCCTGGTACAAGTGAGCTGTGGTGTTGGAGCTACTAATCGAGCATTCACACCAATGCAAAATGCAAAAAATGAAGAATGGTGGTACTAAGTACTAAGTACAACATAGTCATGTGGGTGGTTGACTATATATCAATCTCATCATTAATCATCATCATCATCATCATCATCATAGGACATCAGGGTGGATGAGGCAATGGAGGCATGAAATCGGTGATAGAGTGTTGTCGGCCACTTATGGGTGTTGGCCCTGGCACATCTCCTGCTGGTCATAGCTCTGCACCTTTCTTTCTCTTTGTAAATCTTTTCTTCACTATGATACAAGGTTTTGTTCTTTAAGAAAAATAACCAATGAGAAACACCAAGTCCTTGAAGAAGACACCCATGATTTATTAATCTAGTGAAGTGATGAACGTATCTGCCCATTTCATTATACTTTGACGATTTCTTAGGTCATTGCAGTATCCTATCACAGAAAAATAGGTTTGTGATTACCAAACGCCTATCTAATAACATGTTGAGCAACATATTTACTAAAAGAACTCCGTAAAAAGGATCCACATCCAAGAATGTTCTCATTTGTCAACACATCATAATAATAGAAAGGTCTATCTATACTACTAAAAGAACAAGCTCCCTATAGCAAGTTTGTGTAGATCTCAAAAGATCAAGTTGGGCACATCCGCAAACATAAAGAATAGGCACCATTAAACCATTGCAATAGCTACTACCTTCATTGTGACATGGTAAACGATGCTTCAACCAATTGACATTGAATCATAATGATCTAGTGGGATCACCAACATGACATAGAACCTTGTCAATGGCATTGGTACTGTTGACACTTAATAAACAAAAGCAATGACAAATTTTACCATAAACTTTTTACCCACATACATATATATTGCACAAAGAAAAACATATGTATGAGTAACCTTATATTAACACAAATGAAATCCACAACTCAAATCTTGACTAAGAGTTGCTCCCTCAAATACCTTCAAGATGCCAGATAAAGTGCAAAGAGCTTATGTAGGGAAATGTAAGAAAAGAACTTACTAAAGATTCCGACAATTTATGTATTTTCCTCCCTTAAACCCCAAAACAGTAATTAACTCTCTAAAGTGCAAAGAGCTTATGTAGTGAAATGTAAGAAAAGAACTTACTAAAGATTTCAACAATTTATGTATTTTTCTCCCTTAAATCCCAAAACAATAATTAACTCTATCAACTTAGAGTTGTTATGGCTACCCTTCATTAACTTCCTTATAGAAGGCTTGCATTCCTTAATAGCCTACTCTACCACATGCTCATTGAATACTAAGCTTGGTCCCTTGCTATTTTCTCATTTGTGCTCAAATGAGATGTATGTAAGTGACAAATCCACATTTTGATCTTAAGTTGAAGTTACTTAATCTAAGGTCTCCACTTGACACATAATCCTTCATTTTTTTGTTAAACTGAGACAAATGATAATAAAAAAGCATGAATGCTCACGGGCACTCCCTCATAATTTTACATGTCAGGAGGGAGGAGAGAGGAGGCTATCATTATTTTTTCACTTTTATTGATGACTACAGCAGAAAAGTTTGGGTGCATTATGAAAAAGAAAAGTGAAGTGTTTGGGCATTTGAAAGCTTTTAAAGCTATGGTTGAAAAAGAAATAGGCCTGCAAATAAAATGCCTAAGGTCAGATGGAGGGGGAGAGTACCTCTCAAATGAGTTTGCAAGGTTCTTGTAGGAGCATGGCATAAAGCAGCAATATTCATGTAGTCATATCCCACAGAACATGGACATGAAGAGGAAAAGCATGCATATTGGAGAGGTATCTCGTGCCATGCTGAATGAAAAAGAACTGCCAGATTATTATTGGGCTAAAGCAGTTGCTACAGTAGTCTACATAATAAACATGACTCCCATTGCAACAATACATGGCATGATGCCAGAGGAGAGGTATATTGGTAGGAAACCAAATATTTCTCATTTGAAAGTTTTTGGTTGCATTGTCTATGTTCATGTGCCAGATGAGTTGATATCCAAGTTCGATCCAAAAGTTGAGAAGTGCATCTTTATTGGTTATTCTCTATAGCAGAAATGGTATAGATGCTATAACCCTTCTACTCGTAAGTTTACAGTAAGCAGAGGTGTTGTGTTTGACTGGAGTAAGGAAGATAAGGGATGTTTTGAGAGCACCTGGTAGTGAGCCTATTTTGCGTAGGTCTACCAGAGCTAGGTATCCTATGGATAGGTTGAAATATGATGGATTTACAGCCATTCACTATGCCTATATGGTCAAAGTGCTACATGAATCAGAACGTACTTCTTTTGAGCAAGCCATGGGAAAAGAAAAATGGGAGAAAGCCATGGATGAAGAAATGGATGCCTTGGAAGCAAATGCTACATGGGAATTGGTGCCTTTGCCTAAAGACAAGAATGCAATTGGCTGCAAGTGGGTTTATAAGATGAAGCACAATGCAGATGGTTCTGTGAACAGATACAAGGCAAGATTAATTATCAAGGGGTATGCACAAACATATGGCATTGATTATGAAGAAACATTCAGTCCGGTTGCAAGGATGGCAACTGTAAGAGCAGTCATTGCTATGGCTGCGTCAAAGGGATGGTCTTTGCATCAGATGGATGTAAAGAATGCTTTCTTGCATTGTGATTTGTAAGAAGAGGTCTATATGGAGTAGCCACTAGGTTATGTTCATGTTGTTCATCCTGAGTTTGTTTGCAGGTTGAAGAAAGCATTGTATGGCTTGAAGGAAGCACCCAGAGCATGGTTTAACAAGATAGGATACTATCTTGTCACTATTGGCTTTCAGATTTCCAAAGCAGATTTCTCACTTTATGTGAGAAAATCAGAGAAAAGCATTATGTTGCTTGTCATTTATGTTGATGATTTGATCATCACAGATGATAGTGATGAAGATATCCTTCATGTGAAAATGCTATTGAAGTAGAGTTTGAGATGAAGGATTTGGGAGAGCTGCATTAGTTCTTGGGCATTGAGGTGATTAGATCCACAAGTGGGATATGGCTCTTGCAGAGGCAGTATGGATTGTTATCCAAGTATGGGATGACATGCTGTAAGCCTATTTCAGTTCCTTTGGAGTAGAATGTGAAGTTGAGCGCAGATGCAGGTGAGCTTCTGGAAGTCCCTACTATGGATAGACGTATAGCAGGAAGTTTGATTTAACGACTATTACTAGGCCAGATTTGAGCTATGCTATTGGGTTGGTAAGTTAGTTTATGCAGGCTCCAAGGAAACTGCATTTGGATGCGGCTAGATGCATACTGAGGTATGTGAACTCTACATTGCAGTATGGACTATTTTATGAGACTGGGGTTCAGATACACTTGCATGGATACACTAATGCTGATTGGGCTGGTAGTATTTTTGATAGAGGATCTACAAGTGGATATATGTTCTCTTTTGGGAGTGCTGCAGTCCCTTGGAGCAGCTAGAAATAGCCTACAGTTGCTTTGTCAAGCACAGAGGCTGAGTATAGGGGTGCAACAATGGCTGCATGTGAGGGAGCTTGGTTGCATAGGCTACTTTATCATATGCATCATTCTACAGATGGGCCAGTTGTCATTTATTGTGATAACATGAGTAGTATACACTTGGCAAATAACCCAGTCTATCATGCTAGAACAAAGCACATTGAGGTGCATTATCACTATGTGTGGGAGAAGGTTCTAGTAGGTTTTATTGATCTAGTTTATGTCAGCATAGAGGATCAGGTAGGTGACATATTCACAAAGGCATTGGGTGCAGAGAAGCTGCGCAAGTTCAGAGACCTGCTTGGTGTGCAGGAATTGGGACTGAGCTTGAGGGGAAGTGTTGAGATATCGAGCTCAACTTGTGATATGCAAGGGTGACCATTGTGCATTTATGTCACCGACTTGTTAGTTGCAGATGCCGTTGGTACACCGCCCATGAATAATAGCTAGATGATAGATATCTTTATGTACTCTAGTTAGTGGCTTAGTTAGTCTGCCACCTTAGTTAGCCGAGTTTGGTTTGAGACCCACATATAGGGTTCACCTATTCTTTTGTACTTAGAGTTCTTTTGGCTTTCACAACTAAGAAGAGGAAAACTGTTTTCAACCTCCACCTTTGTGTATATTCCCCCATTGTGTATGTGAGAAAGCTACAAGTGAGACTCCTTCCTTCTCTCCCACTCTCTTTACAATGAGTTTTGTGACCAATCTTCCATCTCATTTGTATGATTGATTGCTTTCCCTTTGAATCTCATTTGTAAATCTAGTATTTGATTATGGTATTAGAACATCTCTGCTACTCTTGGGCATGACATGATGTGGAATGAGATGATGCTTCAATTAGCTAGAAATGGATGAAAAAGGCTTTTTTAAATAAGAGACCAACAAATTCTATTAATAAACTCCTTAGGACATGGATACCAAGGAAAGACAACTCCCTAATAAAGGGCAAAATATAAATGGATAGAAAATGAAGGTTTTGTAAGAAAATAGTACGCAGCGGAAGATAACAACAAAACGCAAGTACACGATGGAAAGCTGGAGAGAATACAAAAAATTCTGATATACCAAACTGCTGATACAACTGATGGTTGGCTGTCCACCCGTGCACTCTACAGACAAAGCTTCGATGGTGATCTAGACAGATGCTGGACGGAGGACTATGAGCGTGAAGAACTGGTGATATGATGATAGGGGGTCTGGGGCTGGGGGCAAAGCATAGGTCATACCGTCAGACCCCCAGACCCCCTATCATCATATCACCATAGGTCATACCGTCAGACCCCCAGACCCCCACCGGGGGCCTGCGCCCCCCGGACCCCCTGCTATCGGGGGGGCTATCGCCCCCCCGAACCCCCCCTTTGTGCAGACGGGTATCTACTCTTGGCTCCTAAGCCGTCTCATAACCATCTGGTCTACTCTAAGACCCCTTCCAGTGTCTAAACTGGGGATCCCTCCCAATATCCGATACCCATCCTCATATGGGGGCCTTACAACATTGGGTACACAGAATATTGGTGGGTTACATGAGAGGTGGACATTTGAGCTAACTCTAACAGGTTTTAAAAAAAAAGAGTAAATAAACTTCTATTAATAAACTCCTTAGTGACATGGACACCAAGGAAAATACAACTCCTAATAATGGGTATAATATAAAAACACGAGTACCCCCTTCGTTGGTTGCTTTATGGGGGATTAGCTCATATAAAGGGCTAAACAAATAGTTTGCTTCAGTGGCTTATAATAATGACATAATATACCAGCATATGTGAAATGAAGGAATGGTCTAGCACCCATATACTAATAAATGATTCCCTCTTATGCCTAGTGTGATCCGATACTTCTATTAATAAACTCTTTAGTGACATGGACACCAAGGAAAATACAACTCCTAATAATGGGTATAATATAAAAACACGAGTATCCCCTTCGTTGGTTGCTTTATGGGGGATTAGCTCATATAAAGGGCTAAACAAATAGTTCGCTTCAGTGGTTTATAATGACATAATATACCAGCATATGTGAAATGAAGGAACGGTCTAGCACCCATATACTAATAAATGATTCCCTCTTATGCCTAGTGTGATCCGATACTTGGAGTCTATCCCATCTACTTGTGACATTATTAATGATATCTAGTGCTAGAGAAATGCTAGCAATGTCTCTGAGGCTAATGTGGGTCTATTGTTCTATGTCCTACGTGCACCTAGTGTCCAAATGTACTGTTGAGATATCGAGCTCCACTCATGATATGCTAGGGTGACCGTTGTGCATTTATGTCACTGACCTATTAGCTGTAGATCCGGTTGGTACACTACCCATGAATAATAGCTGGATGACAGCTATCTTTATGTACTCTAGTTAGTGGCTCAGTTAGTATGCCACCTAGGTTAGCTGAGTTTGGTTTGAGACCCACATATAGGGTTCACCTATTCCTTTTGTACTTAGAGAGAGTTCTATTGGCTTTCAAAACTAAGAAGAGGAAAACTGTTTTCAGCCTCCACCTTTGTGTGTATTCCCCCATTGTGTATGTGAGATAGCTGCAAGTGAGACTCCTTACTTCTCTCCCACTCTCTTCACATGGTATCAAAGCTTCGTTCGTGGTAAGGAGATCAAGAAAGCAAACCAAGTTTGCAGTGTCTTGGTAAGAGGATCAGTGTTGCTTTCCTTTTTCGAGTTTGGGAGCAAACCTTTGCAGGTAGCACAGCTGGAAACTGCAAGAGTGCACTGTCTTAGATTGGGACGCCCTTCACGGTTTGGCAAGAGGGCAATATTTTATTGATTCAAGGCCATTTTGGGGCCCGTTTTGGTGGTGTAAGTTTTCCGCAGGAACTCAAAAAAGTGCCTTGTTTTTGCTGTGCGACCACTATTCTGCAGGTCGGTAAAAAGTTGCCGCAAAAATTGCATCGTATGCCTGTGCGCATAGATATTGGGAGTGACAAGATCATTCTTATTACCTATTGATGCAAAATCATCACTAGGAAGTGACTGTGTGGTCAAATACCACTTTCGTCAGTTTTCCAGATTTGCCCTTGTGAGGTAGAAGTTGTGTTTTTTGCAGTGACATAATATTTTTGGAGTGTTCTGTAATGGCATCTGATGATCTCTCATAGATAGTCACCAAAAAGCTTGACAAGAACAACTTCCAAGCATGGAAGTTTAGAATGATGAATTTCTTTAAGGAAAAAGGCTATTGGGAGTTCATTACTGGAGCTGAACAAGAACCAGTTCTTCCTAATGTTCCCAATCAATAGGAGTTGCATGCATTTAAAGGCTAGCATGAGAGAGCCATAAAAGTTATGTACTGGCTGTCTATTAGTATTTCAGATTCTATATCTTGTGGATATGCAAGATGCAAGCATGCCGAAGGAGGCGTGGGATACTTTGACAAAAATATATAGCACAGATATGCAAGCCAGGAAAATGTAGCTCAAGCAGGGGTTGCATAATGTGCAGAGAGAAAATATGAGCATCAATGACTACCACATGAAGGTGAAGAAGATTGCAGATGCACTTGCTTCTATTGAGTCACCAGTGGAAGATGATGATTTAGATTCTGTGACCTTGAATGGTCTAGGAAAGGATTATGCACAATTCCGTACATCCATTGCCGTCCGTGGAAATTTTCTTGATTTTGAGGAGTTGATTGCTCTTCTAAATTCTGAAGAACAGAGAAATGGTGGTGCATCTTCTTCAGGAGGAACTTCAAAAGAAACTATCTTCTACTCAAATTCTAGAAGAGGCAGAGGCAGAGGTAGAGCAGGCTAATCTAGAGGCCATGGTAGAAATCAGAATATGCAGCAAATTCAAGAAAACCAGTCCTATGGAGGAGGACATGGTAACTTTAGAGGTAGGGGGAGCCAAAGAGGTCGTGGTGGATGGCAGAGAGGCCAAAATGCAAACAACAATGTTGAATGCTACTACTGTGGTAAAATGGGTCATATGGTTGAAGACTGCTACTAAAAGAAGAATGACATCATGACTGGAAAATTGCAACAAGGCAATGATGCATCCTCTAGTAGACAAGGTGATGATAGAAATGAGCATTTATTTATGGTGCAGCCCATGACCAATTATATGACAAGTGCAGAAGAAAGCAATGATGTGTGGTATGTCGACTCAGGTGCGTCAAACCACATGACAGGGCATGCAGAATGGATGCAGGATGTAAGGAAAATGGAAAGACCAGGATTTGTGGAGATTGGTGATGATACTACACATCCTATTGTGCAGATTGGTAAAACTCCTTTGTCTATGCAGGATGGGAAAAAGAAATACCTGTCTAATGTATTTCATGTCCTGAACATCACCAAGAACCTGGTTTCTATTGGTCAAATGTTGAGCAGGGCTTGCCGGTTAGATTTAATCCTCGTGGATGCTTTGTTGAGGATATGAGAAATAAAGGTCGCTTGAGAGAAAAAGGGAAGAAGAAGGGCATGATGCTTACGTTGGATGCGGACATGCCTGAATTGTTGAGTGCAACAATGTTTGCACATGGGACCGGTGTAGTTGCAGATATTTATATCTGGCATAAACGCATTGGCCATGTTAATGTACATCGACTTAAATTAATGTAGGCCCAAAATATTATTGTAGGATTGCTGTTCAAGGTTGCAGAAATGCATAAGGTATGTGCAGCCTGTCAATTTGGAAAATAGGTAAGGAAACCATTTCCTAGACATGTTCAAGAGAGTAAGAGGCCATTGAAATTAATCCACTCTCATGTGTGGACTACTAAAGCTACATCTATTGGAGGCTGTCATTATTTTATCACTTTTATTGATGACTATAGCGGAAAAGTTTGGGTGTATTTTATGAAAAAGAAAAGTGAAGTGTTTGGGCATTTCAAAGCTTTTAAAGCTATGGTTGAGAAAGAAATAGGCCTGCAAATAAAATGCCTAAGGTCAGATGGAGGGGGAGAGTACCTCTCAAATGAGTTTGCAAGGTTCCTGCAGGAGCATGGCATAAAGCAGCAATATTCATGCAGTCATACCCCACAAGACATGGACATGCAGAAAGGAAAAGCAGGCATATTGGAGAGGTATCTCATGCCATGCTCAACGAAAAAGACCGGCCAGATTATTATTGGGCTGAAGCAGTTGCTATAGCAGTCTACATAATGAATAGGACTCCCACTGCAGCAATACATGGCATGATGCCAGAGGAGAGGTATACTGGTAGGAAACCAGATATTTGTCATTTGAAAGTTTTTGGTTGCATTGCCTATGTTCATGTGCCAGATGAGTTGATATTCAAGTTGGATCCAAAAGCTGAGAAGTGCATCTTTATTGGTTATTCTCTATAGCAGAAAGGGTATAGATGCTATAACCCTTCTACTCGTAAGTTTACAGTAAGCAAAGATGTTGTTTTCGATGAGATGAGCAGTTGGTATAAACCAATAAATGTGATTGATGATGTAGATGCACAAAATGGTAATGCTGCACAGAATTCACAGCATCAATAATCACAAAATAATAGTGGACCTGTAGTGTCCTCTAGCAGTGGTTCACATTCTTGACCATGGACAGGAAAATTGAGAGCAGGAGGATCTCCTCAAAGCAATGCATATAGGGGTATGCAAGTATCACAAAAAGGAAAAGAGAAGGTAGATCAGCCCATGTTTGATGTGAATGCAGGTCACTCTTATGTGGATGGTGAATCCAGTGGCTCAGAACAGGGCCTTGATGATGAGTTGGGTATTGCTTCTGTTGTTACACCTGGAGTAAGGAAGACAAGGGATGTTTTGAGAGCACCTAGTAGTGAGCCGATTTTGTGCAGGTCTACCAGAGCTAGGTATCCTATGGATAGGTTGAAATATGATGGATTTATAGCCATTGACTATGCCTATATGGTCAAAGTGATACATGAACTAGACCCCACTTCTTTTGAGCAAACCATGGGAAAAGAAAAATGGGAGAAAGCCATGGATGCCTTGGAAGCAAATGCTATATGGGAATTGGTGCCTTTGCCTACAGACAAGAATGCAATTGGTTGCAAGTGGGTTTATAAGGTGAAGCACAATGCAAATGGTTCTGTGAACACATACAAGGCAAGATTAGTTGTCAAGGGGTATGCACCGACATATGGCATTCATTATGAAGAAACATTCAATCCGGTTGCAAGGATGGCAACCGTAAGAGCAGTCATTGCTATGTCTGTATCAAAGGGATGGTCTTTATATCAGATGGATGTAAAGAATGCTTTCTTGCATGGAAATTTGCAAGAAGAGGTCTATATGGAGCAGCCACTAGGTTATATTCATGATGTTCATCCTGAGTTTGTTTGTAGGTTGAAGAAAGCCTTGTATGGCTTGAAGCAAGCACCCAGAGCACATTTTGATAAGATAGGACAATATCTTGTCACTATTGGCTTTCATATTTCCAAGGCAAATTTCTCACTTTATGTGAGAAAAACAGAGAAAGGCACTATATTGCTTGTCATTTATGTTGATGATTTGATCATCATAGGTGATAGTGATGAAGATATCCTTCATGTGAAAATGCTATTGAAGCAGAATTTTGAGATGAAGGATTTGGGAGAGCTGCGTTACTTCTTGGGTGAGGTGATTAGATCCACAAGTGGGATATGGCTCTTGCAGAGGCAATAGGGATTGACATGCTATCCAAATATGGGATGAGAGGCTGTAAGCCTATTTCAGTTCCTTTGGAGCAGAATGTGATGTTGAGCGCAGATGTAAGTGAGCTTTTGGAAGACCCTACTATGGACAGACGCATAGTAGGAAGTTTGATTTATATGACTATTACCAGGCCAGATTTGAGCTATGCTGTTGGGTTGGTAAGTCAGTTTATGCAAGCTCCAAGGAAACCGCAATTGGATGTGGCTAGATGCATACTGATGTATGTGAAGTCCACATTGCAGTATGGACTATTTTACGAGACTGGGGTTCATCAGACACACTTGCATGGATACACTGATGCTGATTGGGTTGGTAGTATTTCTGATAGAGGATCTACAAGTGGATATATGTTCTCTTTTGGGACTGCAGTAGTCATGCGCAAGTTCAGAGACCTGCTTGGTGTGCAGGGATTGGGATTGAGCTCGAGTATTGAGATATCGAGCTCCACTCGTGATATGCCAAGGTGACTATTGTGCATTTATGTCATCGACTTGTTAGCTGTAGATGCGGTTGGTACACCGCCCATGAATAATAGCTGGATGACAGCTATGTTTATGTACTCTAGTTAGTGCAGGACTGACAAGAACTGCTGAGCCGACGTGATGTCTAGGCCTACCTGGAATCCTAGGTAACGTGTCGTCTGTCCTCTAGGATCCAGCGAAACCCCAGGAAAATACCCCATTGTGAGCTGGATCCCGTATCTGTAATAAAACCAACTGAGTTATGCCAGTTGATTTTCGCCCCAGCCGCAAGGCAAAAAATCTCTAGGGACAGTCTCACTCGCTCCAGTGACTCGACATCATCCTCCACATATAAGGCTGTGTCGTCTGCATACTCGGAGTCCAGAAGTTCTGCATCATCTCGAATAGGGAGATGCATCCCACGAAGACCAGTGGTACAGGCTCAAAGGAAGTGGGTCATGGCCTTAGCAAAAAATAGGAAGAGGTAGGGTGCTAGCAGACAGCCCTGACGCACCGAGTGCTCGAGTGTGAATCTCTCCCCCATCCTCTTGCTGATGATAACTTGGACCTGTAAAGGCTAGCAATACCTCTGATCCACTCGTCTGAGAAACCGAACCGAGAGAGTGTACCTTCCAAGAAGGACCAGTCTACCCTGTTGTACACCTTCTCAATGTCGAGAAGGAGTATGGCAAGGTGCTCTGGCCACTGTGCTGGGCCCATTCCATCGCCTCTGAGAAAGTGAAGATGTTGTTCAAAATGCTGCGATCTTGGACAAAACCAGTTTGGGTGTCATGAATCAAGTCATATAGCAGGGGGCGGATGTGGCTACTGATCATCTTGGCGAGGATTTTGTAGTCGGTCGGGAGGAGGGTGATAGGGCACCACTGTCTGATCTCCTGACGGTTCCCCCCTTTGGGGATGAGGCAAATCAAACCTGTCGCAAGGCTCTCTGGCATCTGCTCACTGGAGAAGATATGCTGGAAGGCTGCGAGCAAGGGTCGGTGGATCTGCTCCCAAAAGGTGGTGAAGAAAGCTCTGGAGAGGCCATCCTCACCTGGGCATTTCTGCCCATCAATAGTGCTCACCGCATCCTGCATCTCCGCCACGGTGAAAGGGGCGAGAAGGGCGTCACTCATGCTAGGTTGCATGAGCCACGGTGTAGATCTCCACACCTCCTCCTTGCATAGGCGGCCACGAGGGTTTGGGGGCTCCTGCTGGAACAAGGATCTGTAGAAATCTGTCACCAAGTCTCGGACCTCGCCCTGCTGATCCTCTAGGGTCTCAAGGTTGTTGAAGTCCCCTCCTACAATCCAAGAGTCCATCTCTGGCAACAAGTCTGTCAAGGACCTCCAAAAAGCGGCTCTCCGGTCGGCGGGGCATAGATATTGAGGATGCTGACACGGGATCCCTCAATATGCAAGCCCACCCAAAGTGCACGTCCTGGGATCAGACAAGATTGTAGATAGGAATTGTCCTGCTACCTTGAGGCGAGGGTTAATGATGGGTGTGGAGTAATATGCTATCCCTAAGGTCCACATACCTTAGGGTGGGCACCTTCCCTTATAGGTATCGTGTGTACTGCCATGTCTAGTGAAATTCCTTTCATCTCTTTGTATGACCATGCTAGGCAGTCACGGTATTCCATTAGGAGTGCTTTGAGTTTGGTTTCATCTTCTTGTCGAAGCTATTTCCCAATGAAAACCAGTTTTTCTTCCTCCCCTTCAAGGGTGAGGTTTATTGTGTGTCTTTGCTGGTCCCTCATAGATTGGAGTTCTCCAATGCTATCAATTTCTTGAACTTCAAATTCTCTTAGTGGTCTTGGCATTGCGATGGGGACACTACCACTTGCATAATTCTTGAAGTATTCCGACACTTCTTGAAGATTAGCCTTTGATGGTGTTGAGCTAGCCTGACATGTGCTATGGGTATTGGGTGGCATAGTATCATTAACCAATTTGTTAGTCTCTTGGTGACTTTCTTTTTTTCAAGTCTCTTGATTGAGCTTCATCCTCACATGTGACTTATACTTTTGAAACTTCTTACGTTGGGAACTGTGGGGTAACTTTTCCACTGGTAAGGTGTTCCCAAGTAAGGGTTCATTTGTTATGCATATACCTTCCAGTCCCTCAAGGGACCATTTAAGAGGAGGTGGCTTAGAATTTGAGGGAGCTACCTTTGTAAGATACAATTTGATGATCCTTGTTTGGACTTTTTTGAATTCATTGAAATGTCCGGACTTGGCTTTTCGGTCCTCGTTCAACTTTCTTGCCAAATCTTCTGCTATTATTCAACTTTTGAGGTTCAACTTTTGGAAGCTCGACTGCCCATTAGGGCATGCAGAATGGATAAGTCATTGTCAAAGACTTGATCTTCAATTTTAGCATTCTCAACCTCAGTTTCAAGGTTCCAAGGAAATTCCGAGTTATCATTGGTATGGGTACCTTCTTCAGGTTCATTATCCCACTCGAGCTCAGCCATAAAGAATGGCATCTCTAGATTGATTGGTTCTTCATGTGTGAGTTGAGGATCTATCTGTATCACCTTAGCATCTATCTGCAAGAAGATGGGGTCTAATGAATGGTAGTTGTCGATGGTTGCCAATGTTTGTATTTAGTTATTGACATTGCTTTGTGATTCGCCCACTATGGCATGCTACTATAGGGGAGCTGATTTGCTTGAGATTGTCATTGAAGATGTGTCATCTAGCACTTTAGGAATAATTGTTTTTATAGCTCCTACCCCACATTCACCGTGATTGCAGTGTCACGATTTTGGATGGTTAGTCTATCAATTCATCAATCATGGAGGACTGATGCTTCCCGCAACCAAGGATGTCCTAGTCCCAGTTGAAATTAGCCTTTTGCATTGGTGGGAGACCCCATTCATCATAGAGCTCCTTTGATAGGACATTTACATGTGCTCCACCATCCACTATGGCTTGGACTTCATTATATGCCTTATGGATTAAAGGCACTATGATGTTGTGTATATCATCTCTCTCACCCATCTGCACAAGGATATCTTCGATGTCTTCCATATGTGGAGTGGGATTTGTGAGTTCAATCCAGCCTTTGAAACTCTCCCGAAGATTGGGACAATTCTGTAGGAGGATTCCGATGGGAATCGACACAGGGCAACACATGATTCTAGAGAGTGTGTCTCCTTCAAGTTGACGAGGTGGTGCATTATGTTGCGGAGTCTGTTATTGGAACAGAGACTTGAGTACACTATCAATACTCTATGGGGCCAAGTCATGGATTGGATCAGAGAGCTTGCTTCTCATCCTAAAATTGAGCTTGTTCCTTTTGTACCCATTGTTGAAGTGCCTGAAAATGAGCCTTCTCCACTTCTCCATTTGGGTATGGAGCTTCTTTTATTTGAGGCTTGGGAGTTGATGTGGATGAGCTCGGCTACTCATTGCTTGGCAGAGGTAGAGGCACTTGTGCTTTCTTTTTAAGAAGTCGTCGTAGTTGGATTGGAATGTTAGGTCCTTGGTGGCCTCTTTGTGCTGGCATGTAATTACATTCACAAGTTGTCATATTATGCTTGTTGGCCCTAGACTTTGATGGTCCACCCTAATAATGCCGATTGGGATGTCAGGCTTAACCTTTGTTTGTTGTGGGACCTTATTTTTCATTAGACAATCCATATAGGCATGGCCTATGCCACAATCTCTGTAGAGTGGTTGGAAAGTAGCAGGGCTACCATGATGAGGACACTCTGCAATCCAATGATTTTCTCCACAACTGTCGCACTTGATTGGTGCTCGATATGTGTTGGGTCATACTTGATTTGCATAGACTAGTATTAAAAATTTATGTGCCTTCTATAGAATACACTGGGTACTCAGCTTGATACTTGAATGGTGAGTCTACTCGGCTTGCAGTTGTTGGAGGCAGTCGATAGAGCGAGCGAGGAAAAGCGAGTGGGCCCAAAAAAGCGAGCGAGCTTTTCCACAATTTCCTTATCGAGGTACTCAACATAGCTTTGTGGAAACCACTATTTGGGAAGATTCTCGAAAATAAAACTTATGTTACTATGTGTAACTATACCAATATTGCGAATTATAGTCTACCTTAACTTCCAATTGGAGCCATACTCACATTATGCAACAATAGTATGTGGGTTTGAAAGAAACCGAATTTCCACTCCAAAGCGGATTCCATTACTGATACAACAATTCTTTTGCATTTGAAATGGGTCTTATTATCAAACTCCTTCAATAATCCAAACAAATGCATTGCTTGATATGTTGAACTTAGTAACGTAAACATCACTTCACCCATATGCTGGGAAAAAAAACTATCTGTCGACTTCATAGCATGGGATTGCATCAACACTTATGACATTCAAAATGGTTCTTCTTATTAAAAGTTTTATCAACCATGAAAGAAAATGTTTAAAAATAGTTCACCCGTATGTTGAAAAATCCAAGTGTCATTTATGACATTCAAAATTGTTCTTGCAACCATCCTGTAGTTCCTAGAGATTTTGCCCATACTTCCAACCCCTTCCCTTCAACCACTAAGAGGTATCTAATAGTTTTATAGAACACTTGAGATATCATCACCTCCTAATACAAAACCATTATTACTGTTTGTTGAACACTTGAGATATCATCACCTCTTAATACAAGACCATTCTTACTATTTGTAGAACACTTGAGATATCATCACTCCTTCCTTTCAGCCACCAAGAGGTACCTAATACTTTTGTAGAACACTTGAACCATTCTTACTATTTGTAGAACACTTGAGATATCATCACCTTTTAATACAAAACCATTCTTACCGTTTGTATAACACTTGAGATATCATCACCTCTTAATATAAGACCATTCTTAGTATTTGTAGATCACTTTAGATATCATCGCCTCTTAATACAAGACCATTCTTACTATTTGAGAGATTAATGGATTAAAGGTTTGAAGCTCATAGGAGACGAAGGAAGAGAAAGTCAGTTTCAACATGAGGACAATAAAACTAATTGGAATATTTTGACTTATGTATTATACCTTTTTGAAGACTATGAATTTAAGTCAGTTTCAACATTAGGATGATAAAAGTAATTAGAATATTTTGACTTATGTATTATATATTTTTGAAGACTATGAATTTTAATGAGGAGAGGCATGCACACTACTTAGTAAATACACTAGTACTACTACTAGCCTACGACTATTAAGCCTAGTAGCACCAGTGTGATTTTGAGCCTTGTATCAGCCTTTTGATAATTTTCTTTCATCGTTAGTGCAATAGAAATTATTCCTTCTATCAAAAGAATCTTGCCAAATTTATTCAAA
>NC_141599.1:7118440-7230940 GCF_047967505.1 Dipteris shenzhenensis
TGCATGTATGTATGTATGTATGTATGTATGTATGTATGTATGTATGTATATATATATGTATATGTATATGTTGATGCATATATGTATATATTGATGCATACAATTTTGATATATGGAGAAAATTGACATAAAAACCATCTAAATCGGCTCTTGTTGTTCGATTTGATATATGACATGATCCCATTGTGAAGATAGTGGGAGAGAGGGAAGGAGTCTCACTTGCAGCTTTCTCACATGCACAATGGGGGAATACAGACAAAGGTGGAGGCTGAAAATAGTTTTCCTCTTCTTAGTTGTGAAAGCCAAAAGAACTCTAGTACAAAGAAAATAGAAGAACCCTATATGTGGGTCTCAAACCAAACTCAACTAACTAAGGTGGCATACTAACTGAGCCACAAACTAGAGTAGATAAGGATAGCTATCATCCAGCTATTATTCATGGGCGGTGAACCAACTGCATCTCCAGCTAACAAGTCGGTGACATAAATGCACAACAGTCACCCTGGCATATCGCGAGTGGAGCTCGATATCTCACCCATTTGGTTTGTAAGTCCAAAGATATGGGGTCCTACTTTTAGGGCCTGAATTCCTAAAATAGGCAGCGCGTTAATGCACTACCTATTTCATGCATTTAGGCCTCAAAAGTAGGACCCCATTGGCAACACAATGGGGTCCTAGTTTTGAGGCCTAAATGCATGAAATAGACAGCGCGTTAACGCACTGCCTATTTTATGCATTCAGGCCCTAAAAGTAGTGCCCCATATCTTTGGACTTGCATATCCAAATGGGGTGATGTCATATATCAAATTGAACGGCAAGATCCAATTTAGATTGTTTTGATGTCCATTTTCTCCATCAACTAAAACTATATTCATCAAATAATGTTGTTGATCAATTTTTGGCATACCCCCCCAAAATCAAGACCCCCATTGCAAAGAAAGGTAAAGAACACAAGTGCTTAATCTTATGCTCATGAGACAACAAAATGCATGACATGGGAAACCAATGGGGTCTTACTTTTGATGTTTGTATGTATGTATGTATGTATATATATGCATGTACATACATACATACATACATACATACATACATACATACATACATACATACATATATATATATATATATATATATATATATATATGTATGTATGTATGTATATGTTGATGCATATTTGTATATATTGATGTATATATTGATGCATACAATTTTGATATATGGAGAAAATGGACATGAAAATCATCTAAATTGGCTCTTGCCGTTTGATTTGATATATGACATGACCCCATTTGGATTTGTAAGTCCAAAGATACAGGGTCCTACTTTTAGGGCCTGAATGCCTGAAATAGGCAGCACATTAACGCGCTGCCTATTTGTTGGTTCTTTCCTACTGCTTTCGTAGGAAGAGCTGGGTATTCTATGTTTGCAGGGTTCCGAGGCTTTTTGTCACCTATAGATATATTGGGATTGTCGGTTGTAGTATATGTGTAGCTTAGGACCTCGAGTCGTGTTCCAGTGAGAGACGTAGGCTTAAGTGTGGTAAGCAAACAAAGTGCAAGCATGTGTAAAAGGCACGTAAACCATCTTTGTTGAGGTAATGAAGGCTTTCGCCTTCATTGGGGGTTGTAGGGTTTAGGAGGAGTTTAAGGGTTCAGAAAGAGGTTCCAGGGTTTAGGAGGAGTTCCAGGGTTCAGAAGGAGGTTCCAGGGTTCAGAAAGAGTTCTAGGGTTCAGAAGGAGGTTCCAGGGTTTAGAAAGAGTTCCAGGGTTTAGAAGGAGGTTCCAAGGTTTAGAAGGAGTCCAGGGTTAGAAGGAGGATTCCAAGGTTCAGAGTAGAGTACATGGTGGAGAACTCGTCTCCCTCGTAGATCATGGAGTTTAAGGGTTTAGGAAAGCATAGGAGTGGGAGAGGAAGAAGGTGTAAGAGCATGGGTGAAAGAAGAGAGAGGAGGAAGGAGGAGGAGGGAAGAGGAGGAGGGAGGGGGAGGAGAGAGGAGGAGGAGGAGGAGGGAGGAGGAGGAGGAGGAGGAGGAGGGAGGAGGAGGAGAAGGAGGAAGGAGGAGGAGGGAGGAGGAGAGGGAGAGGTTGGGTTGCAGGGTTGGAGGAGAGGGGAGGAGGGTTGCAAGGTTAGGACATGCTTTTGGACGTGCAGTGCAAGGAAGCATGGACACTTGAGACAAATGCTTGGAATACCAAAGTAGAATCAACACAATGCCCCAAAGAGTGTGGGCTTCATTCCATTATGGGGTATTTATACAAGTTGGAGAGCTTCTCTCTTTGCATGTAACACAAAGTCGTATCACAAAGTTGTAACACAAAGTTGTATCACAAAGTTGTAACACAAAGTTGTAACACATTCTCTCTCTACATGTAGAAGTTGTAACACAAACTTGTAACACAAAGTTGTTACACAAAGTCGTAACACAAAGTTGTGTCTAGAAGTTGTAACACAAAGTTGTAACACAAAGTTGTATCACAAAGTTGTATCACAAAGTTGTGTCTAGAAGTTGGAACACAAAGTTGTAACACAAAGTTGTATCACAAAGTTGTATCACAAAGTTGTAACACCTTCTCTTTCTTCATAAGTTCATGTTGGCACAGAGTCAACATACTCCCAAATCCATTTTGTTACCCGTCCTCGGATTATGGCTTATTGTGATCATGTACCTGGGTTGCCATGTTTTTAGTCCAGTGGCTGTGGAACTTGTGTTGTGCCAGTCGATCCTGCTGTAGAGCCTTAGCACCATACAATTTTTGCACAGTTTCCAGGTAGCCTGTATCTACCATTTGCTCGAACAGAGATATGTGGCGTGCCTCCAAGAAGATCACTCTTTGATAGAGTCGGCTTGTCTGAGCATCAATCCGTTCATTGGGATTAAAGCTGAGTGGAGGCAAATGGGAATCAAGGTAACATGGGACCTACAAAATTAATTCTAATGTTTTACAGAATATGGCACTTTGGCGAAGGAAGCGATCAATGTTGCCGTGCATTGTTTGTTCATGCTGCTGAAGTGCTCGGATTATGGTGCCTTGGATATTCCATTCTACACCAGAGTAGGGTTCGATCATTGGCCAATTAATGACTCGATCTTCAGCCAAAGTGTGTATGTTGGCTTCCCATTTTTTACGCCGTGGAACTGCATAGAACTTGGGATGGGTTCTGAGACATGGAGGTGCCCGTAAGTACTCCTTTAAGAATATTACATCAAAGAGCTTGGGACGGCGCCAATCAGGTTGTGGATCCAATTTGCTAATCCAACCTTCACTTATTTGATGCTGACGAAGGTTGGTAGGAAAGTTACCCAGGGTCCATCCACCGCGAGTTTTCATATCAGGATATTTGCTCCAAAATTCCTTGATGGGGTTACTAGGAAGTGGTATCTCATCAAAATCATACCCATCATTGGAACTTGGCATGGGTGTACGAATTGGATTATCCGGATCCTGATATTCAAAATCAAATACTGCATCATTTTCTACTGATGGAAGCACGAGAAGTGTCGGAGGTGATGACGGGGCCGGGAGAGAATCAGGGGACATGGGGGAGACATATGGCTGAGTGATAGTGGCAGAAGGGGGAGCAGAGGGGAGGGGGGGAAGAAATGGGCGAATGGTTTGAGCAGCTTGGTAATCCTCAAGGGTAGGATTAGCAAGGGAGGGGAAAAAGCTAGGTGTGAGGGGCTCGTAAGTTTGTGACTATTGGGTAAGTTGAAAATGGTGAGAGGCATGAGCAAAGAGACGATGGAGGGAATAGATGTTAGGATGGAGCTCGGGGAAGGTTAAGAGGGTGGTAGCAGCAAGGGGAAGTGAGGTTATGATGTTGGCAGAAAGAGTGGTTAGATATGGGAAGTTGGATGTGAGATAGGCCTTGTCATCTTCCGACACTTCTTTTTGCTGGTGCGATGGGATGATCAGCTGCATGGGTTGGATGTCGGTTATGTCGTGCCATGCAAATAATAGGGATGGCCTTTGTAGCAATGGCAACAAACCTCAATAACCCTGAGGGGAGGACTACCCATGAGGCAGACATATGCAATGAAAGCATCCGTCCTGAGTGTTATAAACCCGGCATGTGTAGACAGGCAGAAGATATTCTTCTCATCTTCAGACAAGTCTTGGCAAATTATGCGCAGGGTTTTAATCCCGATTGATCGTTTCCAGTTGATTGTTGGATGAGCAGATATGATCCTAATTTGGAGTTGCTTCCATTGGATAAGCACGCGGGCGTTGAGGTGATCTTCCACTTGTAGAGCAGCCACAAGCTCTTCGTACACCACGGTTGTGCATTGTAGTGGGGTGTCATTGGTGTTGTCTTTCAATGCCTCATTGTTGTGCACTAGCAATTGGAGTTCAGGAGATGGCTATTTTTTGGGAGTGCATCTCATTCATTTTTTCTTTGTACTGATGGTAGATGGTTGTGTATGCCTCCTTAAGCTTTTTCATTTGCAAGGTGACCTTTGCCTGTTGAGGAATGTCTTCAGTGGTATTGGACCATTGGTCCAAGACCTGGGCTTGTGAAGTGCTGGCCTCTTGAACAGTAGCAAGTTGGTCTTTTAAGAGTCGGCATTCCCTTGTAAGCTCATCAATGCTAAAGGCACGTACTGCCAAAGATTGTTTCATGTCTTCAAGCTTGTCTTTGCAATCTTGGAGCTCTTCTTGTTTGTGAATGAGAGTGAGTCGAGCTTGTGCCACTACCTCTGTTTGTTGCACATGTGCAGATGTCAGGGAGTTATAGGAGGTCTGTAGGATTGCCATTGCTTCTACTGCCACAATCAGCTGTGTCTGACTTTGGTGGAGCTTGGAGGTCACATCCCTTACGGCCTTCTCTTGAGCTTGGAGAGCCTGGTTCATGCGCACTTCTTCTATCTCCTTCTCATCTATCTGTGCCTGAAGTGCCTTGACCTCCTCTATGGCGATTGCCTGGAATTGGTCTTCGATTTTTGATGCCGTCTGCCTTTCCAACTCTCTTGCATATGCTTCCTTAGCCAAGCTAGTGAAGAGTTCTGACATTTGGATCATTTGGCTAGCTTGATGTTGGAGAATGACAGACGGTGATGAGGTCTGGTGATATTGCTGATACAAGTGGTGCCCATGTAGCCATCCCGATGATTCTGTAGTACTTGGGGGAGGTTGTTTCAATGGCATTTCAGTCCCTTGTGTACAATAGTCATACTGCTGATCTGGCACTAGCTCGGCTTGGGGCTCATCGACTGGCATGGCGTCGATGAGCGGTTCGAGTGCTGATGTGGTCTCAAGATCTGGTGCTGATCGTTCCGCAGGTTTGGGTGCCAACCTTGTCTCGAGCTCGGGTTGGTACTGTTGGTGGAGACTTAGTGGTTGCAGTTGTGCACCGAGCTGTAGCATTTCTTGGGGCAATTCCGTAATCCTGCTTTCCAGAATAGGTACTTCTGTTAAGGCATCTGTACTTATCAATGTGATAGCTGGAGCAGTTGATGACGGCTCCCATACTGGTGAGAAGGGTATGTCCAACTCCTCAATTGGCTTTGGAGACTGGGGCAGAGTCATTTCTCTTTCTTGTAGTTCTTTTTTTATGATTATAGCCAATAAGTGCGGAATTTTACATTTCTGGTCTGAAGAACCATCGAGTTTTTTGGTAAAGAAAATGACGAAGTGTTGGACCCAGTCTTGTTTTAGCTTCCTACTCAGCAAAACAAATGTGCGGGGTGCAAGGGAGCGTTCCTTGCCGTTCTTTATTCCCAGGATTGTGGATAGAAATTGTGCTGCTTCCTTGAGGCGAGGGTCAAGGATTGTGCGAAGCAATATGCCATCTCTATGGATCAGGGTACCCTTGGTGAGGAGAGACTGTACTTCGATAAACTTTGCATCAGCAGACCTTTTAGGGTATTGGCCACCTTGTTTTGGCAGTGAGAAAGCCCTTTGAATGACCGTACTGTCGAGGATAATGTTCAGTGTGCTCTGCTGTACAGTGATTGTACCATACTTGCCATCCGTTGCATTGCTGGAGTAGTAAGAGTGGAGAAAGTCCTTGATGTAGGTGGTCATGATAGGACTGTCCTCCAAGGATTTGAGGCTCTCATGCAAATTGCCTAGACCCGTTGCTCTAAGTAAGATGTTGCTTCCTGGGAAAGAGCATAAGTCGATGTGGGTGGCCAGACAAGTTCCAATGATTGGGCCTTGTTAACGATTGTGTAGGCTGGCTGTGACTGGGGTGGCATTTGTTCTGCTTGGTCATGCACTGAATCTTCATCGGAGCTATCGCTTTAGACCATGAATGCCTGTGGTCTCCGTGGTTGAGAGGATGTAGATGGCTGCGAACTCTAGAGGGGGTCCCGTGGTTGAGGCGGTGGGCTCTTTCTGTGCATCCTCTTTAGTGGCGGCATCTTTTCTGAACCTGAATCCATGTACATGTAGTGTACCATTGATCATTGATTGGCATGCCTGTATGACCTTTTTGTGTGTGTGTCGGAGAGAGATCCTTTTTTTAATTTTTTTTAATTTTTTATAGTTATACATCCTTTGAGAGTGTGGAATGAAAGTGTGTGGTACAATTATTCATGCAATCATCTATGTGTCTAAGCGAAAGCGTGTGAGTGCACGTGACCTAGTAGCTAAGTAGGGACTAACTATATGCTTTTTTTTGCTGGGATTTTCATAGGGCAGCTAGAACTCATCATCACTTCTGAGCTCTAGGTAAAATCGATTGATGCTACCTATATGTGCGAAGACGTACATATGCAAGTGAGTGCTCGTGATATAATCTAATCCTAACTAAGGAAGACTTGGTTTCCCAAATCTTCATTTTTGTCGGGGATGGCTCGCGTGTTGATGTAGTAGCGCTTCAGTCGGCTCCTGTTTATTGTTGTGTTGAATTGGACTCCATCTAGTGTTTCAAGTAGCACAGCTCCGATGGGATTCATCTTTCGTACTCGGTAGGGTCCTTGACCTAGATACTTCAGTTTGCCCTTGTGTACTTTGGCATTGTATAACAGGACTAAGTCGCCTTCCTTGATGTCTTTAGCTTTTAGATTCCTGTCAAACCATGCCTTTCTTCGACGTTTTTCTGTTGTCATGGCATGATAAGCGACTAGTCTTGTCTCTGTATGCTTTTCCAACTGACAGAGCCTTTCTTTCAAGGACTCATGATCACCCATGCGTTCCTGTACTGCGATGCATAGACTTGGTATTACGAATTCGAGTGGGACCATGGCTTCAAGGCCGTACACCAATTGAAAAGGTGTGTTCCCTGTACTGACCTTGAATGTGGTTCTGTATGCCCATAAGGCTACATTCAGTTTCTCTACCCAATTAGAACGCTATGGTTCTACTACCTTGGTGAGGATATTGCATATGATTTTGTTTGTGGATTCTGCTAGTCCATTCCCTTGGGGGTAGTAGGGTGTGCTTTTTCTATGGATGACCATGAAGCCAGACAAGAGTTCTTGGATTACCTCATTGACAAAATGTGTGCCTCTATCTGACACAATTTCAATGGGGCATCCGAATCGGGTGATCACATGTTCGTACAAGAATCTTACTGTGCTTTTGGCATCTGCCTTTCTGACTGCTTTAGCTTCAGCCCATTTTGTAAAGTAATCAGTGGCCACAATGATGTAACGTGCCTGTGTTCCTTTTGCTACTGGATGTATGGGACCCACATAGTCAATCCCCCATTTTTCAAATGGTTGTTGTGCAACAACTGTTGTTAGGGGATTGAAGTCTTTGTGTTGTGGTTTAATAGTTCGTTGGCATACATCACAGCCTTTTACATATTCAACCGTGGCGGTGGATTTGCTTGTGCAGTGATCCTTGCTCTTAGGACTGGGCATTCATTTGCTGTATGATTTGCCAAGCAGTGTGGGCACCAGACATTTTCTCGCCGTGGATATGTTTGAGTTGGTGGCTGAGACAAGTGGAGTTTTTGATCCATGGCCTGCATGTTTCGGCAGTGTCCTTTGATTTACCTTTTTTCGAGCGTTTATCTCGTGTATTTGATCTGGCATCATCACTGCTAGTGTCTGAATCTGTCATGCCATCTTCGATGTCAATGGCTGCCGCATGAGCAGCACTGAATGTTTCATAGCTACTTATCTTTTTCATATCCTTGCGGATTTTCTTTCGTAGACCTGCTATGAACCATGCCATGAGGTACTTTGCATCTGGGCGTGGGTCACATTTGGCGATCAATCTCTTCATCTTTCCCAGGTATGTGCGTACATCTTCCCTCCGGCCTTGTTCGATCTTGCTGAGTTGGAGAGCGGGATCATCTTGTAGCCTCTCCGTTTAAAAGCGACATTTGAATTCGGTTTGAAGTAGGTCCCATGTGGCACGTTCTTCCATGAGAAGGTCGAGGTACCATTCTGACGCTTCATCAGTTAAGGCCATTGGAAACCAAGCCACCTTGGTTTCACGGGATTGATCACCACCTGCTCGACATGCGGCATCAAAATGCTGGAGGAAGTGAGCGGGGTCTCCCCTACCATTATATTTGGGAAGTTCCAGCTTTTCCAAGGGGCGTCGGCCTTGATTGTTGTGATTTCGTCGATTGAAGAAGTTGTCAACCTCTGCATCGAGCTCGATATCCCCATCATGGTCATGACGACGTCCAGCCATGTTGGGGCGTGGAGGAGTTAAAGGAAGTTGTTGAATCTCAGGGGGGGATTCGGGGTAGAGGATTGGCGGGGGCAGTTGTTGCAGTGGAGTTAGTTGCGGATGGGGAGAGCGTTGGAGTCGAAGTCGTTGGCCGGAACGTAACTGCATGCAGATTGTGCGTGATTTGCCAAGGGTGTCGCTACCCCAAGTGCGGGTGTGGAGGTGGTGTTGTTAGGAGAGTTAGAGTGGTGTTAGTTTGTGTAGGGACCGTCGTGTTAATAATGTGCCTAAGATTGTCCTACGTGTGTAGGGAAATGTGCCGGTGCAGACGGATCGTTAATCGGAGGTCACGGCGTGAAAATATGAGTGAATTAATGCAAAATGAGGCCCACATGGGGGTGCGAATGAACGTGTGCTAGGGATGCCGAAATGGTGTGCAATGGGCGGGAAAAATACCCCGTAGCGTGGTGTTTCCGTGTGTGAAATTTGGGTTCAAACGGGGTTCAGTTTGGGTCCCAAACGGATGCGTTTCGTGGGGTTAAAGTAGGGGTAATTTTTGCGTTGGGGGGGTCCTAATTGTGGTGTGAATGGACTTTAGGTCCAAGTGAGGGGTTGAAACCAAGTGACTTTAGTTAAGGAAACTAACGTAGATCCTCCCAGTTATTGTAACTGGGAGGTTTAACTAACTGGAGTTAGTTACTAACTGAAGAGTTAGTCTAACCTAACTGAGAGTAATCCTAACCGAACCTAGTCTAACTAACTGAGGGTTAACTAAACTAACCTAACTTCAATGACTACTAACCTAACCTAAATGTAGTTAAGACTAACTAGCCTAGGGTTAACCGACTAACCTAACCGTAGTTAGTAACTAACCTGAGGTTAGTTTTTTTTTTTTGTTTTGTTTTTTTTCGGGGGGCCTTCCCGATGGTGGCGCCGGGGGGGGGGGTTCACGCGGGGGGGGAGGAAAGGGGGCGGCGCTGTGTGCGCCGCCGGGGCGCAGGGCGGGGGTGGAGAGCAGGGGGGTGAGGGACGGAGAGCGGGGCGGGGGGTGGCGTGGGCAGGGCTGTGAGCGGGGGGCGGGGGAATTGCAAGGGGGGCGGGGGGCAGCGCTGTGTGCGCCGCCGCGGGGGCGGGGCGAGGAATGGCGCGGGGCGGGGGGTGGCGCTGTGTGCGCCACCGGGGGGGCGGGGGGGTGGGTAGCGGGGGGGCGGGGGCTGTGAGCGGGGGCGGGGCGAGAAATGGCGCGGGGCGGGGGGCGGCGCAGTGTGCGCCGCCGCGGGGGCAGGGGAGGGGTTAGAGAGGGGTGGCGGGCAGCAGGGCGGGGCTGGGGGGCACACGAGGGTAGCGGCGGGGGGGTTGGGGGGTGCGCGGGGGCAGCGGCGGCGGCGCTGCGGAGTGCCGCCGCGGGAGGGGGGGTGGGGTGGGGTGGGGTGGGGGGGTGGGGTGGGGGGGTTGAGCGGGGTAAGGGGGGGAGAGAGAGAGGGGGTGGGGGGGAGAATGAGGGGGAGAGAGGAGAGAGTGAGAGAGAGTGGGGGGGGAAGAGGGAGAGAGGAGAGAGAGAGGGGGGGAAAAAAGAGGAGAGAGAAGAGGGGGGAAAGGGGAAAGAGAGAGGGGGTGGGGGAGAGGGAAGAGAGGAGAGAGTAAAGAGAGAGAGGGGGATGGGGGAGAGAGGGAAGAGAGAGGGGGGGGAAGAAAAAGAGGAGAGAGAAAGTAAGAGAGAGAGAGAAAGAATAAGAGAGAGAAAGGGGTAGGGATAGAGAGAGAAAGAAAGAGAGAGTGTGAAAGGGGGAGGTGGTGGGGGTGGTGGAAAGGGGAGGGGGAGGGGAAAGGGGGAGGGGGAGAGGGAGGGGGAAGGGGGAGGTGGTGGTGGAGGGGGAGGGGGAGGGGGAGGGGGGAGGGGGACGTGGAGATGGAGGGGGGAGGGGGGAGGGGGGAGGGGGAGGTGGAGAGGGGAGGGGGAGGGGGGAGGGGGAAGGGGGAGGTGGAGGTGGAGGGGGAGGGGGAGAGGGGGAGGTGGAGATTTTGGGGGAGGGGGAGAGGTGGAGATGGAGGGGGAGGGGGGAGGGGGAAGGGGGAGATGGAGGTGGAGGGGGAGGGGGAGAGGTGGAGATGGAGGGGGAGGGGGAGGGGGGAGGGGGAGGTGGAGATGGAGGGGGGAGGGGGAGGTGGAAATGGAGGGGGAGGGGGAGGTGGAAATGGAGGGGGAGGGAGGAGGTGGTGGTGGAGGGGGAGGGGGGAGAGGTGGAGGTGGAGGGGGAGAGGTGGAGATGGAGGGGGAGGTGGAGGGGGGAGGGGGAGGTGGAGATGGAGGGGGGAGGGGGGAGAGGGAGGTGGAAATGAAGGGGGAGGGGGAGGTGGAAATGGAGCAGGAGGGAGGAGGTGATGGTGGAGGGGGAGGGTGGAGGGGGAGGTGGAGATGGAGGGGGGAGGGGGAGGTGGAGATGGAGGGGGAGGGGGGAGGGCGAGGTGGAGATGAAGGGGGAGGGGGGAGGTGGAAGGGGGAGGTGGAGGTGGAGGGGGAGGGGGAGAGGTGGAGATGGAGGGGGAGGGGGAGGGGGGAGGGGGAGGTGGAGGTGGAGGGGGAGGGGGAGAGGTGGAGATGGAGGGGGAGGGGGAGGGGGGAGGGGGAGGTGGAGATGAAGGGGGAGGGGGGAGGTGGTGGTGGAGATGGAGTGGGAGGGGGGAGGTGGTGGTGGAGATGGAGTGGGAGGGGGGGAGGGGTAAAAAAGAGCAAAAAAACTTGAAAGACGGAAATTGAAAAGCAGGGAGAAGTGGTCACCTGAACGCTCTCCAAGTCTTTCTCGATGTAACGGGATTATTGCGGAACAATGGACGGTGGGTGGAAGGCTAGGTCATTGCTGCGAGAAGGGCTCGATGTCACTTACATTGCGAGGATAGGAGTAAGGGGGTGGTCGATGGAGAGGGAGGAGTGTCTTGCGTGGGGCTCGAAATGAAGAAGAGAATGGAGGCAAAAAGTGAAAGATGAAGAATGAGGGGGGTGGAGTAGGTTTTTACAGGATTGGATTTTAGGTTTAGGGTTTAACCCTAAACTCTTCCCGAGCCATAACTCTTTATGGAGAGCTCGGTTTGCTTTTCTGTAAAAGGGTAAAATGATCGAAATTGAAAGCTCTACGCATCTGTGTCCACTACCTAGCCTGATTGTATATCATGTGGCTTCTATTTAAGAAATTAAGAAAATTTCTTAAGGTAGTAACCCAAAGTGGATATTTGGGGTTGATATGTTTGGCTAGAATTGGAAAAAAAATTTTACTCTCCTTGCCCTTGAGTGTTATGTTCGTGAAAGTTCAAAGTAGTCTCTTGTTTTACACATACCTACGTATGTTTACTCACTACTTGAGATGCTAGTCTCCTCGGCAGTGGCGCCAAATGTTGGCTCTTTCCTACTGCTTTCGTAGGAAGAGTTGGGTATTCTATGCTTGGAGGGTTCCGAGGCTTTTTGTCACCTACAGATATATTGGGATTGTCGGTTGTAGTATATGTGTAGCTTAGGACCTCGAGTCGTGTTCCGGTGAGAGACGTAGGCTTAAGTGTGGTAAGCAAACAAAGTGCAAGCATGTGTAAAAGGCACGTAAACCATCTTTGTTGAGGTAATGAAGGCTTTCGCCTTCATTGGGGGTTGTAGGGTTTAGGAGGAGTTTAAGGGTTCAGAAAGAGGTTCCAGGGTTTAGGAGGAGTTCCAGGGTTCAGAAGGAGGTTCCAGGGTTCAGAAAGAGTTCTAGGGTTCAGAAGGAGGTTCCAGGGTTTAGAAAGAGTTCCAGGGTTTAGAAGGAGGTTCCAAGGTTTAGAAGGAGTCCAGGGTTAGAAGGAGGATTCCAAGGTTCAGAGTAGAGTACATGGTGGAGAACTCATCTCCCTCATAGATCATGGAGTTTAAGGGTTTAGGAAAGCATAGGAGTGGGAGAGGAAGAAGGTGTAAGAGCATGGGTGAAAGAAGAGAGAGGAGGAAGGAGGAGGAGGGAAGAGGAGGAGGGAGGGGGAGGAGAGAGGAGGAGGAGGAGGAGGGAGGAGGAGGAGGAGGAGGAGGAGGGAGGAGGAGGAGAAGGAGGAAGGAGGAGGAGGGAGGAGGGAGGAGGAGAGGGAGAGGTTGGGTTGCAGGGTTAGAGGAGAGGGGAGGAGGGTTGCAAGGTTAGGACATGCTTTTCGATGTGCAATACAAGGAAGCATGGACAGTTGAGACAAATGCTTGGAATACCAAAGTAGAGTCAACACAATGCCCCAAAGAGTGTGGGCTTTATTCCATTATGGGGTATTTATACAAGTTGGAGAGCTTCTCTCTCTGCATGTAACACAAAGTCGTATCACAAAGTTGTATCACAAAGTTGTAACACCTTCTCTTTCTTCATAAGTTCATGTTGGCATAGAGTCAACACTATTTTAGGCATTCAGCCCTAAAAGTAGCACCCCATATCTTTGGACTTGCATATCCGAATGGGGTCATGTCATATATCAAATTGAATGGCAAGATCCAATTTAGATGGTTTTCATGTCCATTTTCTCCATCAACTAAAACTATATTCATCAAATAATGTTGTTTATCAATTTTTGGCATACCCCCCCCAAAATCAAGACCCCCATTTTGCTGTATGTATATATGTATGTATATACATACATATATATCTATATGTGTATATATATATGTGTGTGTGTGTATGTGTGTGTGTGTGTGTGTGTGTGTGTGTGTGTGTGTGTGTGTGTAAACACACACATGTATGTATGTATGTATGTATGTATATATATATATATATATATACATACATACATATGTATATATTGATGCATATATTGATGCAAATCTTGATGTATATATTTATGCATACAGTTTTGATTGATGGAGAAAATAGGCATGAAAACCATCTAAATTGGCTCTTGCTGTTCGATTTGATATAGGACATGATCCCAGTGGGATTTGTAAGTCCAAAGATACGGGGTCCTACTTTTAGGACCTAAATTCTTGAAGTAGGTAGCTTGTCAATATGCCGCCTATTTCATGCATTTAGGCCTTAAAAGTAGGACCTCATTTGGTCCTACATGGGGGTCCTACTTTTGAGGCCTAAATGTATGAAATAGGCAACGCATTGACGCGCTGCCTATTTTAGGCATTCAAGCCCTAAAAGTAAGACCCTGTATCTTTGGAATTACAAATCCAAATGGGGTCATGTCATACATCAAATCAAATGGCAAGAGCCAATTGAGATGTTTTCATGCCTATTTTATCGATTTAATAAAACTATATGCATCAAATAATGTTGTTTATCAATTTTTGGCATACACCCCCAAAATCAAGACCCCCATTAGAAAGAACGGTAAGGAACACAAGTGCTTGTTCTTATGTTCAGGAGACATTAAAAAAGAGGCCTAGTAGCCCAAAAATGGCAGCGCATCAATGCGCTATCATTTTTGGGTTGCCAGGTCTCTCTTTTGTTGTCTCACGAGCATACATATGTGTTGAGATATCGAGCTCCACTCGCGATATGCCAGGGTGATTGTTGTGCATTTATGTCACTGACTTGTTAGCTGGAGATGCGGTTGGTACACCGCCCACGAAAAATAGCTGGATGACAGCTATCCTTATCTACACAAGTTCATGGCTCAGTTAGTATGCCACCTTAGTTAGTTGAGTTTGGTTTGAGACCCACATATAGGGTTCTTCTATTTCTTTGTACAAGAGTTCTTTTGGCTTACACAACTAAGAAGAGGAAAACTGTTTTCAGCCTCCACCTTTGTGTGTATTCCCCCATTGTGCATGTGAGAAAGTTGCAAGTGAGACTCCTTCCCTCTCTCCCACTATCTTCACATGGTATCAGAGCCTTGTTCGTGGTAAGGAGCTCAAGAAAGCAGACCAAGTTCGCAGTGTCCTGGTAAGAGGACAAGTGTTGCTTTCCTTTTTCGAGTTTGGGAGCAAATCTCTGCAGGTAGCACAGCCGGAAGTGCAAGAGTGCACTGTCTCAGATTGAGACGCCCTTCGCGGTGTGGCGAGAGGGCATTATATGCTGCGGGGCCCGTTTTGGAGGCGGAAGTTCTCCGCAGGCACTCAGAAAAAGGCCCTGTTTTTGCTGTGTGACCACTGTTCTGTAGGTCGGTGAAAAGTTGCCGCAGAAATTGCATCGTATGCCTGTGCGCAGAGACATTGGGAGTTGCAGATTCATGCTTGTTGCCTGTTGATGCAAAATCGTCACTAGGAAGTGACTGTGTGGTGAAATACCACTTTCGTCAGTATTGCAGATCTGCCCGTGTGAGGCAAAAGCTGTGTTTTTTTGTAGTGACAGAATATTTTGGAGTGTTCTATAATGGCATCTGATTCTCTTTCACAGATTGTCACTAAAAAGCTTGACAAGAACAACTTCTAGGCATGGAAGTTTAGAATGACGAATTTCCTTATAGGAAAAGGCTATTGGGAGTTCATTACAGGAAATGAAGAAGAACCTATTCTTCCTAATGTTCCCAATCAACAGGAAATGCAGGCATTTAAAGGATGGCATGAGAGAGCCAGGAAAGTTATGTACTGGCTGTCTATCAGTATTTTAGACTCCATGATTGTGCATATTCAGAATGCAAGTATGCCAAAGGAGGCATGGGATACTTTGGCAAAAACGTACAGCACAAATACACAAGCCAAGAAAATGTAGCTCAAGCAGGAGCTGCACAATGTGTGCAGAGAGAAAATATGAGCATCAATGACTACCACATGAAGGTGAAGAAAATTGCGGATGCACTTGCTTCCATTGGGTCGCCAGTGGATGATGACGATTTAGTTTCTGTGACCTTGAATGGTCTAGGAAAGGATTATGCACAGTTCCGGACATCCATTGCCGTCCGTGAAAACTTTCCTGATTTTGAGGAGTTGATTGCTCTTCTTATTTCTGAAGAGCAGAGAAATGGTGGTGCATCTTCTTTAGCAGGAACTTCAAAAGAAACTGTCTTCTACTCAAATGCTGGCAGAGGTAGAGGTAGAGGTAGAGGAGGCCGATCTACAGGCCATGGTAGAAATCAGAATATGCAGCAAACGCAAGAAAACCAGTCCTATGCAGGAGGATGTGGTAACTCTAGAGGCAGGGGGAGCCAAAGAGGTCGTGGTGGATGGCAGAGAGGTCAAAATGCAAACAACAATGTTGAATGCTACTACTGTGGTAAAATGGGGCATATGGCTAAAGAATGCTACAAAAAGCAGAATGACATTATGAATGGAAAATTGCAGCAAGGCAATTATGCATCCTCTAGTAGACAGGGTGATGACAGAAATGAGCATTTGTTTATGGTGCAGCATATGACAAATTCTGTGACAAGTGCAGAAGAAAGCAATGATGTGTGGTATGTTGACTCAGGTGCGTCAAACCACATGACAGGTCATGCTAAATAGATGCAGGATGTAAGGAAAATGGAAAAACTAGGATTTGTGGAGACTGGTGATGATACTGCACATCCTATTGTGCAGATTGGCAAAATTCCTTTGTCTATGCAGGATGGGAAAAATAAATACTTGTCTAATGTATTTCATGTCCCGAACATCACCAAGAACCTGGTTTCTGTTAGTCAGATGGTTGAGCAGGGCTTGCAGGTCAGATTTAATCCTCATGGATGCTTTGTTGAGGATATGAAAAATAACAGTCGCTTGATAGCAAAAGGAAAGAAGAAGGGCAAGATGTTTACGTTGGATGCGGACATGCCTGAATTGAGTGCAGAAATGTTTGCACATGGGACCGGTGTAGTTGCAGATATTGATATCTGGCACAAACGCATTCGTCATGTTAATATACAGCGACTTAAATCAATGCAAGCCCAAAATATTGTTGCAGGATTGCCTAAATTCAAGGTTGCAGAAATGCACAAGGTTTGTGAAGCCTGTGAATTTGGGAAATAGGCAAGGAAACCTTTTCCTAGGCATGTTCAAGAGAGTAAAAAGCCATTGGAATTAATCCACTCTGATGTGTGGACTACTAAAGCTGCATCTATTAGAGGCTGTCACTATTTTGTCACATTTATTGATGACTTCAGTAGAAAACTTTGGGTGTATTTTATGAAAAAGAAAAGTGAAGTGTTTGGGCACTTCAAAGCTTTCAAAGCTATGGTTGAAAAAGAAACAGGCCTGCAAATAAAATGCCTAAGGTCAGATGGAGGGGGAGAGTACCTCTCAAATGAGTTTGCAAGGTTCTTGCAGGAGCATGGTATAAAGCAGCAATATTCATGCAGTCATACCCCACAGCAAAATGGAATTGCAGAAAGGAATAACATGCATATTAGAGAGGTATCTCGGGCCATGCTAAATGAAAAAGATCTACCAGATTATTATTGGGCTGAAGCAGTTGCTACAACAATTTATATAATGAACAGGACTCCCACTGCAGCAGTACATGGCATGATGCCAGAGGAGATGTATACTGGTAGAAAACCAGACATTTCTCATTTGAAAATTTTTGGTTGCATTGCCTATGTCCATTTGCCAGATGAGTTGAGGTCCAAGTTGGATCCAAAAACTGAGAAGTGCGTCTTTATTGGTTATTCTCTGTAGCAGAAAGGGTATAGATGCTATAACCCTTCTACACGAAAGTTCACAGTGAGCAGAGATGTTGTTTTTGATGAGATGAGCAACTGGTATAAACCAGTAAATGTAATGATTGATGTAGATGCACAAAATGGTAATGTTGCACAGAATTCACAGCAGCAATCACAAAATATCAGTGGAACTGGAGTGTCCTCTAGTAGTGGTTCACATACTTCGCAATGGACAGGTAGATGGAGATCAGGAGAATCTCCTCAAAGCAATGCAGATAGTGGTACACAGGTATCACGAAAAGGAAAAGAGAAGGTAGATCAGCCCATGTTTGATGTGAATGCAGGTCACTCTTATGTCGATGGTGAATCCATTGGCTCAGAACAGAGCATTGATGATGTGTTGGGTATTCCTTCTGTTGTTACACCTGGAGTAAGGAAGACCAGGGATGTTTTGAGAGCACCTGGAAGTGAGCCTATTTTGCGCAGGTCTACCAGGGTTAGGTATCCTATGGATAGGCTGAAATATGATGGATTTACAGCCATTCACTGTGCCTATGTGGTCAAAGTGATACAAGAACCAGAACCCACTTCTTTTGAGCAAGCCATGGGAAATGAAAAATGGGAGAAAGCCATGGATGAAGAAATGGATGCCTTGGATGCTAATGCTACATGGGAATTGGTGCCTTTGCCTAAAGACAAGAATGCAATTGGCTGTAAGTGGGTTTATAAGATCAAGCACAATGTAGATGGTTCTGTGAATAGATACAAGGCAAGATTAGTTGTCAAGGGGTATGCACAGACATATGGCATTGATTATGAAGAAACTTTCAGCCCGGTTGCAAGGATGGCAACCGTAAGAGTAGCCATTGCTATGGCTCCATCAAAGGGATGGTCTTTACATCAGATGGATGTAAAGAATGCCTTCTTGCATGGTGATTTGCAAGAAGAGGTCTTTATGGAGCAGCCAGCAGGTTATGTTCATGCTACTCATCCTGAGTTTGTTTGCAGGTTGAAGAAAGCCTTGTATGGCTTGAAGCAAGCACCTAGAGCATGGTCTGACAAGATAGGACAGTATCTTGTCACTATTGGCTTTCAGATTTCCAAGGCAGATTTCTCACTCTATGTGAGAAAAATAGAGAAAGGGATTATGCTGCTTGTCATTTATGTTGATGATTTGATCATCACAGGTGATAGTGATGAAGATATCCTTCATGTGAAAACGCTATTGAGGCAGAAGTTTGAGATGAAGGATTTGGGAGAGCTGCGTTATTTCTTGGGCATTGAGGTGATTAGATCACCAAGTGGGATACAGCTCTTGCAGAGGCAGTATGGATTGGACATGCTGTCCAAATATGGGATGACAGGCTGTAAGCCTATTTCAGTTCCTTTGGAGCAGAATGTGAAGCTGAGCACAGATGCAAGGTGAGCTTCTGGAAGACCCTACTATGTACAGACGCATAGTAGGAAGTTTGAGTTATATGACTATTACCAGGCCAGATCTAAGCAATCCTGTTGGATTGGTAAGTCAGTTTATGCAGGCTCCAAGGAAACCGCATTTGGATGCGGCTAGACGCATACTCAAGTATGTGAAGTCCACATTGCAGTATGGACTATTTTATGAGGCTGGGGTTCAGATACAGTTGCATGGAGACATTGATGCTGATTGGGCTAGTAGTATTTCTGATAGACGATCTACCAGTGGATATGTGTTGTCTTTTGGGAGTGCTGCAGTCACTTGGAGCAGCAAGAAATAGCCTACAGTTGCCTTGTCGAGCACAGAGGCTGAGGCTGAGTATAGGGGTGTAGCAATGGCTGCATGTGAGGTAGCTTGGTTGCATAAGCTACTCTATGATATGCATCAGATGGGCCAGTTGTCATTTATTGTGACAACATGAGCAGTATACACTTGGCAAAGAACCCATTCTTTCATGCTAGAACAAAGCACATTGAGGTGCATTATCACTATGTGCGTGAGAAAGTGTTACTAGGTCTTATTGATCTAGTTTATGTCAGCACAGAGGATCAGGTAGTTGAGATCTTCACAAAAGCATTGGGCGCAGAGAAGCTGTGCAAGTTCAGAGACCTGCTTGGTGTGCAGGAATTGGGATTGAGCTCGAGGGGGAGTGTTGAGATATCGAGCTCCACTCGCGATATGTCAGGGTGACTGTTGTGCATTTATGTCACCGACTTGTTAGCTGGAGATGCAGTTGGTACACCGCCCACGAATAATAGCTGGATGATAGCTATCCTTATCTACACTAGTTTGTGGCTCAGTTAGTATGCCACCTTAGTTAGTTGAGTTTGGTTTGAGACCCACATATAGGGTTCTTCTATTTCTTTGTACAAGAGTTCTTTTGGCTTACACAACTAAGAAGAGGAAAATTGTTTTCAGCCTCCACCTTTGTGTGTATTCCCCCATTGTGCATGTGAGAAAGCCGCAAGTGAGACTCCTTCCCTCTCTCCCACTATCTTCACAATATGGAGGTTATTATAAAGTAATATTGAAGTAGTTCCACAATTTGGATGCATTAAGAGCATTCATATAGCAAGGAAGAATATAATAATTGAATACTTTTTTTTTTCAATACATATTGCTAGTGAGACTACCAAAAAGAGGCTCTACCCCTCATGATGTCTCTGGATACAGAATATGAGATTGCTTGATGCTTGGATTGCAACTGGAATTGTTGCGTGGGCAAAGCCACTATATGCCTCAAGTGTTGGAAATTGATGTATGGCTCAAGTGCTAGAATGTGCAAATCATGGCCAAAATCAAGACCCCTTAGAGATTCCATGAGGGCTATCCTTTTACTACTACACATGTCACCTTTAGTCGAGGGTAGAACCATTCGTCATCATAGGCAGCAGGTTCATGGGACCCCATCCCATGATCCAAGGCATTATTCAAAGACAAAGTATTTCTGACCAATCCCAAATTGAGTTTGCTAGTTCCTAATCTGATTGATTTCATTTACTGGACTTGCAATGCTTGCAAAGCCCTTGCTTAAGCTTGAATGAGCCTCTTGATTTTGGGGGTATAATGGTCAAAAATGGCTTAACATGCCCAAAATCAAGAGGCTCATTCAAGATTAAGCAAGGGCTTTGCAGGTCTTGTTTTTGGGTGGCAAAAGCATGAAAAATGACAGTGCATTAAGGTGTTGCCATTCTTATGCTTCCCCCCTCCAAAAACAAGACCCCCAAGCTATTCATTGGAGACACCAAAATGAGGAGAAGGATGACGTGAGGAGTAGAGGAGCTGGCCAATGAGGGGAGGGACAACCTTGGAATTGCCAGCAACAAGCATGATGCAAGGAGGTGAGAAGGCAAAGAAGCAAGGATGTGAGGAGGTAAGCAAGGAGGCGAGGAGGCAAGAGGTAGTCTTGAAGGGCAACAAGAGGGTGGAGGTGGCAGAAAGAGTAAGCAGGAAAGGGAGGGATGGAGATTGCTTGTAGGAAATGCTTGGATTAATGCTACAAATGCCATTTTTTTGTGTGTGTTTTGCAGCATGAAATTTTTATGGCATTTTTCTTTTAAAGAATACAACATTGTTGTGATGAATTGCGCTACAAACAACTCAAGCCATAAAGCACCATGGATTAGTACAACAATATACATCACAAATGGATGCATACACTCATATACATCACTGATAGATGCATACACTTATACTCACATCAATTTCCAATATTGTATTAGATGGACCCTTAGCATATATGTGTGCATAGAAGACCATTTCCTACATTGATCCCTGATTTCATAGTTAAATTATTCCCTTTCTCACATTCTAACATGTGAAGATTTAATGTACATGCATTATGGGCACATTATATTGCAATTTATGACTAACTTTTTTTATGAATGCATGATACTTGTTTATGGTCAAGGAAGGTATATTATCATTTTTGAATGACAACATTACTCTATGCTCCATTTTATCCTATATCAGAAACTATGATCACTAGATATTACATAAATGTATTGCTCCATTATATCCTATACTAAAAACTATTTTGACCCAAATACATAATGCCAATTGAGGTTAGTACTCATGACAAGTGATGAAAACAATCTAATGGTATGAATGAGATCTTGTAAATTTTGGATATATAATATGGGTACTATGTTGATTGAGCTATTTTTCTAAGGGAATATTTTCAACTTAATTACTAAATACATACTTACAATGGTGACCTGATTCCCATCTATATGTATAATCAAGTTTTACTTTGTGTTAAAAAAAAAGCTTTTGCATAAGGTCAAAATTCGAATAGTATTTATATTTGTTTGAGACTACCCATTGAGCTGGCTCCTATTCTTATATTGAACATGATAATGTTCATAAAGATTTTATGAATACAAATAGATAGCATTGGCTCTCTTTTTAGTGGTTGGGAATGAACCCTAAAAGTACCATAAAATGACTATGTATTCCCTTATTTGTAGCATGGAAGTGATCATGGTAGAATGGCATAATCCCTATTTTGCTTTTTTCATAGGTTCTTTTGCTACTCATGGTTGGCGGATACACCACGGCATAGATCCGAATAGATATTTAGTTTTTTCCTTCAACTTGCTTGACTAGACTTTCCTTGATGATTGTTCGATTGTGCATGATGAGTAGTCACTGGCTTAATTGATGCATTAAGTGCAATGTTTTCCTTAAAGTTTTTCATACTACAGGATACGAGTTTGCTTATACGGGTGGAAATAGAAGCTTGTTAACGCCTGGTGCATATTTTCCGTTAGATGTAGTAGGATACTAGTTACAGAGTGTCTTTGCCAATTATTTCACTTGAATCATGCTCCTCTTATGCTTGAGTTTGTGGTCACGTATTAAGTTTAACATAATAGTCTACAGGATACTGGATGAGCACTCTGGATGAGCACTCAACATAGTGGTTAGATGCATTCATTTCTAGTTCCGATAGAACTTTCATTCAGACATTGGTCATAATAGAAGTATGGAGGGCTAAAATCATTTTTTGGCTCCCTAAGTTTTTTAAAGTATGGTATTGTCCAGATTACATAGGTATTTTCACTAAGCAAAATTAATCCTTATGATGAAAATGTGTTTTTTTTCTTTTGACATAGTTAGTTCTGTTTCCATGTTTTTGGATCGAATGTATGGATGAACTTCTGCAAGCATAAAAGACATGATATGTATATGTAGCACATGATCATGTTTACATATTTTCAGTCATATATTCTACCTTGTGATCTATCATTATCTTGCTGTGTGGATACATATTTTCAGTCATATATTCTACCTTGTGATCTATCATTATCTTGCTGTGTGGATGTTCAATCTGAGTAGTGTTTGCTTTTTTTATCGCAAATTTTAAGTATTGTTGTGTCTCTACCTCTCCAGATCGACTCAAATTGATAGTATGGGTATGAAAGAGAAGTTAATTGTGAGTTTCAGGCATGCCTTCATTGTTGGAATATGTTTAATTTGCTTATGATCACATCAATTGTTCCAATGATATTAAGAGGAATAAGATGCTGGATGAGGTTCTCGCTCGCTTGAAACCTATTTAATCTGGCTCACTTATTTGGGGCTGCTCGCTTTTCTCCGCTCGCTTTTTGGTAATCCTCCAGTTGTTGTATTGGAACTTCTTGAGGAGATGGATTTGGCACTCTTGGATATGGTCGTAGATTCAGATTCTTGAGTAATTGCAGGACTTGTGTCCGAATGGGAGCAAAGATCAGCCTCGGAGATGGGGGCACTTGTGCAAGTGCCAGTTGCTTGTACACTAGCATGGGTGCCGGTTGGTATTGTTGAGGTCAAGGCAGGTTGTTGCGCATGTTGAAGATGCAATTTTTTTCATTACAGTCACCGATGATGCATATATGGCACCACAACTTTGGCAGTGGATGTGCTTGTGCAGTGATCTTGGCTCTTAGGACCGGGCATTCATTTGCTATATGATTGGCCATGCAGTGTGGGAACCATACATTTTCTCAGCATGGATAAGTTTGAGGTGGCGACTGAGACAAGTGAAGCTTTTGTTACATGGCCTGCATCATTTCTTCTTTCAGCTTCATGGTCATGGCCTCTAGATGATCTTAATTAGATGTTTTGATAGTGGACTTGGATTTGCCCTTTTGAGAGCACTTATCTCGTGCATTGGATCACCCATCATCATCATTATTGGTGTCAGAGTCGATCATGCCATCCTCAATGTCAATGGCTACAGCATGAGCAGCACTGAACATTTCGTAACTGCTAATCTTTTTCATGTCTTTGGGGATTTTCTTTCTTAGTCCTACAATGAACTAGGCCGTGAAGTACTTTGCATCAGGGCATGGGTCACATTCATTTCATCTTGCCCAGGTATGTGCATACATCTTCTCAAGGACCTGGTTCGATCTTGCTTAGTTAAAGAGCTGGATCATCTTGCAGTCTCTCCATTTGAAAGTTCCTCTTAAATTCAGTTTGCAGCGGGTCCCATGTGGATCTTTCTTCCAGGATCTCTCTTCCACCACTAGGAGGTCTAGGTACCACCATTCTGACGCTTCATCAGTTAGGGCCATGGGGAACCAGGCGACCTTTGTTTCATTGGATTGATCTCCACCTGCTCGGAATACGGCATCAAAATGAAATTATTGACTTCTATTGTGTCTTGAATTCTGCATTTGCAGAGGGTGTGCATAGTGGATTGTTGTGCTAAGGACTTAGGCTCATGAAACTATTCCTATTCCATTTGACTAGATATTGGTATGGAGATGGTACGGGGTGTGGAAGGGGTAACAGATGTTGAGATATCGAGCTCCACTCGAGATATGCCAGGGTGACCGTTGTGTACTTATGTCACCGACTTGTTAGCTGGAGATGCGGTTGGTACACCGCCCACGAATAAGCTGGATGACAGCTATCCTTATCTACACTAGTTCGTGGCTCAGTTAGTATGCCACCTTAGTTAGTTGAGTTTGGTTTTGAGACCCACATATAGGGTTCTTCTATTTCTTTGTACTTGAGTTCTTTTGGCTTTCACAACTAAGAAGAGGAAAACTGTTTTCAGCCTCCACCTTTGTGTGTATTCCCCCATTTGTGATTGTGAGAAAGCCGCAAGTGAGACTCCTTTCCTCTCTCCCACTATCTTCACATGGTATCAGAGCCTTGTTCGTGGTAAGGAGCTCAAGAAAGCAAGCCAAGTTCGTGGTGTCCTAGTAAGAGGACCAGTGTTGCTTTCCTATTTCGAGTTTGGGAGCAAATCTCTGCAGGTAGCACAGCCAGAAGTACAGGAGTGCACTGTTTCAGATTGAGACGCCCTTCGCGGTGTGGCGAGAGCGCAGTATATGCTACGGGACTGGGCGAAGCCCTTAGTGACTTTATTTTTTTGATTCGAGGCCGTTTCGGGGCCCGTTTTGAAGGCGGAAGTTCTTCACGGGCACTCAGAAAAAGGCCCTGTTTTTTGCTGTGCGACCACTGCGCGGCTAGTCGGTGGAAAGGTGCCACAGAAATTGCATCGTATGCCTATGTGCAGAGATATTGGGAGTTACAGATTCATGCCTATTGCCTGTTGATGCAAAATCGTCACTAGGAAGTGACTGTGTGGTGAAATACCACTCTCGTCGGTTTTGCAGATCTACCCGTGTGAGGCAAAAGCTGTGTTTTTTTGCAGTGTTCTGCAATGGCATCTGATTCTCTTTCACAGATTGTCACTGAAAAGCTTGACAAGAACAACTTCCAGGCATGGAGGTTTAGAATGACGAATTACTTGATGGGAAAAGGCTATTGGGAATTCATTACAGGAAATGAAGAAGAACCTGTTCTTCCTAAGGTTCCCAGTCAACAGGAAATGCAGGCATTCAAAGGATGGCATGAGAGAGCCAGGAAAGTTATGTACTGGCTATCTATCAGTATTTCGGACTCCATGATTGTGCATATTCAGGATGTAAATACGCCAAAGGAGGCATGGGATACTTTGGCAAAAATGTATAGCACAAATACGCAAGCCAGGAAAATGCAACTCAAACAGGAGTTGCACAATGTGCAGAGAGAAAATTTGAGCATAAATGACTACCACATGAAAGTGAAGAAAATTGCAGATGCACTTGCTTCCATTGGGTCGCCAGTGGATGATGACGATTTGGTTTCTGTGACCTTGAATGGTTTAGGAAAGGATTATGCACAGTTCCGGACATCCATTGCCGTCCGTGAAAACTTTCCTGATTTTGAGGAGTTGATTGCTCTTCTAATTTCTGAAGAGCAGAGAAATGGGGGTGCATCTTCTTCAGCAGGAACTTCAAAAGAAACTGTCTTCTACTCAAATGTTGGCAGAGGTAGAGGCAGAGGTAGAGGAGGCCGATCTGCAGGCCGTGGTAGAAATCAGAATATGCAGCAAACACAAGAAAACTAGTCCTATGCAGGAGGACGTGGGAACTCTAGAGGCAGGGGGAGCCAAAGAGGCCGTGGTGGATGGCAGAGAGGCCAAAATGCAAACAGCAATATTGAATGCTACTATTGTGGCAAAATGGGTCATATGGCTAAGGACTGCTATAAAAAGCAGAATGACATTATGAATGGAAAATTGCAGCAAGGCAATTATGCATTCTCTAGTAGACAGGGTGATGACAGAAATGAGCATTTGTTTATGATGCAGCATATGACAAATTCTATAACAAGTGTAGAAGAAAGCAATGATGTGTGGTATGTTGACTCGGGTGCGTCAAACCACATGACAAGTCATGCTGAATGGATGCAGGATGCAAGAAAAATGGAAAAACCAGGATTTGTGGAGACTGGTGATGATACTGCACATCCTATTGTGCAGATTGGCAAAATTCCTTTGTCTATGCAGGATGGGAAAAAGAAATACTTGTCTGATGTATTTCATGTCCCGAACATCACCAAGAACCTGGTTTCTGTTGGTCAGATGGTTGAGCAGGGCTTGCAGGTCAGATTTAATCCTCATGGATGCTTTGTTGAGGATATGAAAAATAATGGTCGCTTGATAGCAAAAGGAAAGAAGAAGGGCAGGATGTTTACATTGGATGCAGACATGCCTGAATTGAGTGCAGCAATGTTTGCACATGGGACCGGTGTAGTTGCATATATTGATATCTGGCACAAACGCATTGGTCATGCTAATATACAGCGACTTAAATCAATGCAAGCCCAAAATATTGTTGCAGGATTGCCAAAATTCAAGCTTGCAGAAATGCACAAGATTTGTGAAGCCTGTCAATTTGGGAAACAGGCAAGGAAACCTTTTCCTAGGCATGTTCAAGAGAGTAAAAAGCCATTGGAATTAATCCACTCTGATTAGTGGACTACAAAAGCTGCATCTATTGGAGGCTGTCACTATTTTGTCACATTTATTGATGACTTCAGCAGAAAACTGTGGGTGTATTTTATGAAAAAGAAAAGTGAAGTGTTTGGGCACTTCAAAGCTTTCAAAGCTATGGTTGAAAAAGAAACAGGCCTGCAAATAAAATGCCTAAGGTCAGATGGAGGGGGAGAGTACCTCTCAAATGAGTTTGCAAGGTTCTTGCAGGAGCATGGTATAAAGCAGCAATATTCATGCAGTCATACCCCACAGCAAAATGGAATTGCAGAAAGAAAAAACAGGCATATTGGAGAGGTATCTCGGGCTATGCTAAATGAAAAAGATCTACCAGATTATTATTGGGCTGAAGCAGTTGCTACAGTAGTCTATAGAATGAACAGGACTCCCACTGTAGCAATACATGGCATGATGCCAGAGGAGATGTATACTGGTAGGAAAGCAAATATTTCTCAGTTGAAGATTTTTGGTTACATTGCTTATGTCCATGTGCCAGATGAGTTGAGGTCCAAGAGGTCCAAGTTGGATCCAAAAGCTGAGAAGTGCATCTTTATTGGTTATTCTCTGCAGCAGAAAGGGTATAGATGCTATAACCCTTCTACACGTAAGTTCACAGTGAGCAGAGATGTTTTTGATGAGATGAGCAGCTGGTATAAACCAATAAATGTGATGATTGATGTAGATGCACAAAATGGTAATGCTGCACAGAATGCACAGCAGCAATCACAAAATATCAGTGGACCTGGAGTGTCCTCTACCAGTGGTTCACATACTTCGCCATGGACAGGCAGATTCAGATCAGGAGAATCCCCTCAAAGCAATGCAGATAGTGGTACGCAGGTATCACGAAAAGGAAAAGAGAAGGTAGATCAGCCCATGTTTGATGTGAATGCAGGTCACTCTTATGTGGATGGTGAATCCAGTGGCTCAGAACAGAGCATTGATGATGAGTTGGGTATTCCTTCTGTTGTTACACTTGGAGTAAGGAAGACCAGGGATGTTTTGAGAGCACCTGGAAGTGAGCCTATTTTGCGCAGGTCTACCAGGGTTAGGTATCCTGTGGATAGGCTGAAATATGATGGATTTACAGCCATTCACTATGCCTATATGGTCAAAGTGATACAGGAACCAGAACCCACTTCTTTTGAGCAAGCCATGGGAAATGAAAAATGGGAGAAAGCCATGGATGAAGAAATGGATGCCTTGGATGCTAATGCTACATGGGAATTGGTGCCTTTGCCTAAAGGCAAGAATGCAATTGGTTGTAAGTGGGTTTATAAGATCAAGCACAATGCAGATGGTTCTCTGAATAGATACAAGGCAAGATTAGTTGTCAAGGGGTATGCACAGACATATGGCATTGATTATGAAGAAACTTTCAGCCCGGTTGCAAGGATGGCAACCGTAAGAGCAGCCATTGCTATGGCTGCATCAAAGGGATGGTCTTTACATCAGATGGATGTAAAGAATGCCTTCTTGCATGGTGATTTGCAAGAAGAGGTCTTTATGGAGCAGCTAGCAGGTTATGTTCATGCTACTCATCCTGAGTTTGTTTGCAGGTTGAAGAAAGCCTTGTATGGCTTGAAGCAAGCACCTAGAGCATGGTCTGACAAGATAGGACAATATCTTGTCACTATTGGCTTTCAGATTTCCAAGGCAGATTTCTCACTCTATGTGAGAAAAACAGAGAAAGGGATTATGCTGCTGGTCATTTATGTTGATGATTTGATCATCACAGGTGATAGTGATGAAGATATCCTTCATGTGAAAATGCTATTGAGGCAGAAGTTTGAGATGAAGGATTTGGGAGAGCTGCGTTATTTTTTGGCATTGAGGTGATTAGATCACCAAGTGGGATACAGCTCTTGCAGAGGCAGTATGGATTGGACATGCTGTCCAAATATGGGATGACAGGCTGTAAGCCTATTTCAGTTCCTTTAGAGCAGAATGTGAAGCTGAGCACAGATGCAGGTGAGCTTCTGGAAGACCCTACTATGTACAGACGCATAGTAGGAAGTTTGATTTACATGACTATTACCAGGCCAGATTTGAGCTATGCTGTTGGGTTGGTAAGTCAGTTTATGCAGGCTCCAAGGAAACCGCATTTGGATGCAGCTAGACGCATACTCAGGTATGTGAAGTCCACATTGCAATATGGACTATTTTATGAGGCTGGGGTTCAGATACAGTTGAATGGATACACTGATGCTGATTGGGCTGGTAGCATTTCAGATAGACGATCTACCAGTGGATATGTGTTCTCTTTTGGGAGTGCTGCAGTCACTTGGAGCAGCAAGAAACAGCCTACAGTCGCCTTGTCAAGCACAGAGGCTGAGTACAGGGGTGCAGCAATGGCTGCATGTGAGGTAGCTTGGTTGCATAAGCTACTCTATGATATGCATCAGTCTACAGATGGGCCAGTTGTCATTTATTGTGACAACATGAGTAGTATACATTTGGCAAAGAACCCAGTATTTCATGCCAGAACAAAGCACATTGAGGTGCATTATCACTATGTGTGGGAGAAGGTTTTACTAGGTGTTATTGATCTAGTTTATGTCAGCACAAAGGATCAGGTAGCTGACATATTCACGAAAGCATTGGGCGCAGAGAAACTGCGCAAGTTCAGAGACCTGCTTGGTGTACAGGATTTGGGATTGAGCTCGAGGGGGAGTGTGGAGATATCGAGCTCCACTCGAGATATGCTAGGGTGACCATTGTGTACTTATGTCACCGACTTATTAGCTGGAGATGCGGTTGGTACACCGCCCACGAATAATAGCTGGATGACAGCTATCCTTATCTACACTAGTTCGTGGCTCAGTTAGTATGCCACCTTAGTTAGTTGAGTTTGGTTTTGAGACCCACATATAGGGTTCTTCTATTTCTTTGTACTTGAGTTCTTTTGGCTTACACAACTAAGAAGAGGAGAACTATTTTTCAGCCTCCACCTTCGTGTGTATTCCCCCATTGTGCATGTGAGAAAGCCTCAAGTGAGACTCCTTCCCTCTCTCCCACAATCTTCACAACAGATTGATGAAGGGTAGAGGAAAATTCCCTAGTGAGCTCTTCAATTGAAACTAGGTTGTGCATGGAGAGACAGAGTGTGAAGAGATAGTGGAAATGTAGTTGAATTATGTGTAGCAGTGATAGCCTAAGAGTTGGGAGACTATAGAAATTTGGATGAAAATCCAGAAGAGCTTTGGTATGGTGCAAGTGAGGTTTGGAGAAATGAGGCAGGCTATTTATAAAGGGGACATGATAAAGCAGTGGGCTAGCTTTAGCACTAGCGCAATGACTGGCATTAGCAGGGAGATATAGTAATGACTTAGCATTAATAAAGAAATGAGGGAGCGTTATTAAAGTACTGGGTGGCTTTATTATAGAAGCGCTTAGCTTTATCAAAGTAGTGATGACAACTGGCAATACTTTTAGTGCAACAAGTAAGGAGTCACTGTGTTATCCATATAGTAGTGGACTGCGTTAGGTCCCTGCTTTATTAGTCCCTGTGTTAGGGATATAGCAATGACTCAATTTTTTAGTCCCTCATGATGATTTTGACTGCGTTAGTGAGTGGAAAATGTGGTGTATAAGATTGAAAGTATTGCAACATGACTCTGACCACTTGTTGGTACGTGATTGATTTAGTGAGTGGAGTGCAAGTGAACACATGAAGCCTAGTCATTAAGTGGAGATGAACTAAAGTATGACTGGCAAAAGCCTAGTCATTAAGTGGAGATGAACTAAAGTATGACTGGCAAAAGACCCATCTAACCCAAAAATTATGGTGCATGGACCCTGCCCTATTCTCACCTAAGATGTAGACTTGCTATTCTCACCTAGACCCCATGCATGGACGAAGAGTAAGTAGAGTCTCTCTAGGCGGTGTATTTGATCAGCACACCTATGGAGTGCATACATGGGGCTTGAAGAAGTGGCATCACGTGTTCACTGGTGCTATCTTCAATTGATTGAAGAATCGGTTGGAGTTCAGCATAGATGTGTGGGATCCATTGATTTCGAGTGGTGTTGATGAGGAAATTGGCATGTTCCTCAGATGCATGTGGCACAAAAATCATGGCAACTGCTTGTAGGTCAATCTCATTGCCCTAGAGACATGTTCTTGTGTCTCTACTAGGTCGAATGCCAGTACAAAAGTTGATGTTGAAACTCAATGTGGTGGAAGGTACTTTGGAACCCATTGAGATTTTCCTTTTACTTTAAGTGCAAGAGGTTCGTGTGTTGCTGCCCCCTTCTTAGGAACAGGTTCTTGTGTAACTACCACTATGCAACTTATGCTACCAATTCCTTCAACATAATCACTCAAGGGTACAAGGATGTTTCCCATGGTATCACTTTGATCGTGTTGATCTGTGAGATCCCAGTAGTAGGTTCTTGTATTATACCTCATTCTTGGAGGTAAGTTCTTGTGTGTCTACTATGGTCCATGTCAAAAATGATTTAGGAAGTCGAGTAGTATTGCATGGAGCCCTATGAGCCTTGGGCACCCATATGAAGATGTTGCCCTAATAGAATCCTTGATCTTCTAATAACATCCTTGGTACCCTTACAACATTCCCTTCATGTTCGTGTACTTCCAAGTGAAACAATATTGAAACTCATGCAACAAGCAATGCATGTTCTTGATCAGGAGTTAGTTCCTACGCAAGAGGCATCTCTGAAGGAGGGGCCTCTTCTGCTTGAAGGGAACCAAGGGTGTTAGTAAACTGAAAAGAAAGCATAGAGTGAACACAAACTAAGAATACTTGCATATAGAATGAAGAAGAGTGAGATCCCTATGTAGGCACCTCTTACATGCTCACTGACATCACTGATGACTTCAGAGCTCCACAATCATCTCCTCAATCTGCTCCTAGATTCTCTCAATCATCCTATGTGGCTTCTACCACCACCTAACTATGCTTATGGGCACCTAACTGCGCCTCTAGCACTCACACATAGAAACCAAGGTGTGCCTGAGGCATACACCTTGAGATATGCCAACAAACCCCCCCTCAAGGGAATGCCTCAGGCTATGTCAAGGATACAGTTAGCACAAGGTGTCTCATACCATCTCATGGTGGTCATGGATCTATCAATGGCTAGGATCTCAAGCTAGGAAGGGTTCCCATGGCTGTAAGGTATACAAAAGGGATACAAAAGACCATCCAATGGTTATCTCCCCTGCATGTACATGCACACAATGTTTGCAGGAGGTACCATGGAGCAAAACACATACACATGGCCTACATCATAAGGTGACCAGAGGTGTTTACAAAACACACAAAACTCAATAGTTTATTTCATTCATTTTGGAGGACTATCCAGGCTGAGTACCTTGACTCAACATAAAAAGAGAGATCTGGAGCATACATAGAGATGATTTAAAAAGCATAATCTTCAAAGGATGCCTCACCTTGTGAAGGCACATCAACTGAAAGTAGATTGGCATTTTTTGTCTTTGAAGTTGCTTCCTTTTGGGCTCTGCAAAACTTCTCATGATGATTGTTTTTGCCACAGTGTTTGCATGGATTGATTTTGAAGCAGTCTTTTGAGAGGTGATTAGTCTTCCCACAATGATTGCAAGGTGAACACTTGCCCTTCTAGATTTTCATGGCATAGGCTGTGTCATTTCCTTTCCAGAGCTCCATGTGCCTTTCTTCTTCTTGGACAGCATAGATAATACCTTCAAGATTAGGATTAGGAAGATTTTTCAAAGTGGTAACAATATGATCATAATCTTCAGGCATACTCTTAAGCAACACTGCCATTGCATCATCTGTAGTGATAGGAGAGTTGATAGAAGCAAGTTGAGTCATAAGACTCCACATGTCATTGACATGGGTAGCCAAAGGAGTGCCAATAACCATCTTCAATTCAAAGAAAGAAATTGTAAGTGATAATTTTTGAGATGTGAGAGCTAGCACCAAAAATCATGTCAATCTTCTGCCAAGCTTCTGAAGGAGACTCTAAGTCAGAGATGTGATGAATATAATCATCTCCTAAAGCAAGAGCAATGATATCATATGCTTTCTCCTCTCTAGCGGGATCCCTTGTTGGGCTTGTCAGAGCTGAGGATTCTCTAGCATTGGAGGCTGTTGAAGAAGAAGTTGAAGTCGGTTTGAAAAGTCCCCAGAGGTTTTCCTTCATCAATGCAAATTTCACCTTCATCTACCATGTGTGGAAGCCCTTACCATTGAACTTATCTATATTCAATATGGTAGCCATGAAAGGGTCAAACCCAGGTATTGGGCAGTATCTTCTCTCTTACAAGGCTGGAAAAATAATTGAAACGCTTCAAAATATAAGCATTTAATGTAGCAAAGGCTTGTGGCCAAATTTCAATCAATGATGCTTTCACTTACATGCTTCACAGAGGTGGCTAAATGAAAGCTTTCCAATCAAAACCAGGTATAGCAACTTAAAAGAAAGTTGTAGCCACAGTTGTACTAATGCTTTTCAAAACTTCAAAACCTCAAAAATGCTAAAGTACCATCTAATGTAGCATCACTTTCAAAACCTTGTCAAAACTGTCAAAAACAAAGGCATGATCTTGGAGGGCTTGTATCTCACTCTCCAAAGCAAAGAAAAAGGGGCTTTCTAAGGCAAAAGAAAGCTCATATATCATAGAAGGTCCACTGAGGAGGAGGGGGGCAAATCCGCATCAGATCGCCATAGCTTGCTTCTTCAATTTCAACTGGTTTTTCTCTGTTTTCGCCTTGAATATGCAGCCATTGCTACTAATATTTCAGCACAGGATAGCTCAAGGTATGGAGAAGCTCCCTCTAAAAGGAATTAGAGAAACATGGAGCAGTCTCAGAGAAATCGTGGAAGACAGGTTCGATGATCTGCGCAAAATGGCGACTTGCAGCGACGAAGATACTTTAATTCCATGCAACCAAAGGTTTGCCCCTTTGAGATGTATCTCCAGCAGGAAGGGCTTGTAGAATGGCAGAGAAACAGAGGAGAACATGCTTTAGCAAGATTTGGGAAGAAGGGGAAGATATGGTGAAGAAGAAGATGGAGAAGAAGAAGATGATGTGGCAAAAATGGGATCAAGGGGGATCAAAGGGCTCTGATACCATGTTGGTAAACTGAAAAGAAAGCATAGAGTGAACACAAACTCAGAATACTTGCATATAGAATGAAGAAGAGTGAGGTCCTTATGTAGGCAACTCTTACATGATCACTGACATCACTGATGACTTCAGAGCTCCACAATCATCTCCTCAATCTGCTCCTAGATTCTCTCAATCATCCTATGTGGCTTCTACCACCACCTAACTGTGCTTATGGGCACCTAACTGTGCCTCTAGCACTCACACATAGAAACCAAGGTGTGCCTGAGGCATACACCTTGAGATATCCCAACAAAGGGGGGCCTTTATTCTATCCAATCTGGCTTGTCACCTTGATGAAAACTTGTGGGTTACCATCACGACACTCACATACCTTAGCCAGTGAAGGTCTGTTCTCACTTTCCTTACCCATTGGTCCTGAACTTGGGCCCTCCAAATATATAACATGTTAACGGGAACTATTATGCCCGGCCCTTTGGGATCGTACATCACCATCTTGGTTCTTGCCTTTTGACCTTTTTTACATACTATTGCTCATCACAATCCTCACCTTTATCTTTTTCATTGTGTAGGCTTGGAACACATTCATGGGAGTGGTTCTCTGAGTAGTGTCAGACTCAGCTACAAATAGGTCCAGTCATGGGGTATGCCTTCCAGGTCTATAAGTCGACCTTTACAATTTTCTCGTCCTCATGCAGATAAATTCTATTGGAGGCCCAATCATGTACTAGGCTTCGGAGCACATAAAAGGTCTGTCTAGGATGACAACATAGCCATCTTGCTGCCCGTGGAAGTTCATTACCAAAAACCACAAATGGTAGGTGAGGCCAAAGTTACTAATCTTTATATCCTTTAGGACTCCCATTGGCTAGGCTATAGCACCATCGTCTATTTCACAATCAAATTGGTGATCTCCATTTTATGCTTCCCCCACTTTGCCTAGCATTACTTCATGAATGCTGACACCCGCTCTGCCAACCAAGATGATCATGGCCTTCTTGTTTTGGTAGAATATCAAAATTACAACATTCATATCATTGCTCTCAAAGTACTAGCCCAACTTATTAACCTATATTTTTATCACATTTGGCTCCTTGTGCAAGGCTTTAATGGCCTCAGTGCCCACTTATTTAGGGTTGACCATTAGCCCATTCATTGAGTCAGAAAGATCTCTCTAAAGGATGGGATTCCCTCAAGTTAGGGGGGCTGCAACCACGGGCATCTTTATCTCTGTGGACAAGAAGGCGGCGACCCCGATGACATCTCGAGGTTGCCCAATTGGTTCTCAATCTAACAACTAGGGTTCTTCAAAACCATAAAAGGACGTGGGGTCCTCAACCTATAGCTTGAGGCCAAGTAGGGTCCTCTGCAAACATCTTTTAACGCAGTAGGGACTTCCACGATGAGATGCTATTGCCGACTATCTCATCAACCTTATCAAAGGTAGGTAGGAGACTTAAGGTTCTTTTTGGAACTTGATGGTTGGGGTGGATAGTTTCCATTCCTTTGTTGGTCATGAGCCACTAAACAAATCTTTCCTGGCACTCCCAGACTAACCATTGTGCCTCTGCTAGGCGTTGACTTTCCATGGTTGGGTCAAGGTATTCATTTTGATTGATTGGGGTTATGTCCCATCTATGGTGCTCTATTTCAGCCATTGTATTGCCTCAAAAACAAGTGTGGATTACTTGGGCCTTCCCTACCCAGCCCACCCTTGAGCTGTTGGGCTACTCGGTTCAAAAGGTTTGCGGCTACCTCATGTATGTTTGTGCCCTTAGTCACTAAGATGACATGCTTGGCCTCGATAGAGCTAATGGTCTTGCCAAAATGAGATGCTAATAAGAAGGAAACATGTGATTTCTCAGGTTGTGCCTTATCCTTCATGCTTGGAGGGGTCACTCACAAATATGTAAGCATAGCACATGGGTTCAATAGAAGGGTTTTTCAAAGTCTTATTTTCTGCACCATTTTTGTGAAGATAGTGGGAGAGAAGGAAGGAGTCTCACTTGCGGCTTTCTCACATACACAATGGGGGAATACACACAAAGGTGGAGGCTGAAAACAGTTTTCCTCTTCTTAGTTGTGAAAGCCAAAAGAACTCTAGTACAAAGAAATAGAAGAACCCTATATGTGGGTCTCAAACCAAACTCAGCTAACTAAGGTGGCATACTAGCTGAGCCACAAACTAGAGTACATAAGGATAGCTATCATCTAGCTATTATTCATGGGTGGTGTACCAACCGCATCTACAGCTAACAGGTTGGTGACATAAATGCACAACAGTCACCCTGGCATATCAGAGCTCGATATCTCAACACTCCCTCTCGAGCTCAATCCCAATTCGTGCACACCAAGTAGGTCTCTGAACTTGCACAGCTTCTTTGCACCCAATGCCTTCGTGAATATGTCAGCTACCTGATCCTCTGTGCTGACATAAAATAGATCAATAAGACCTAGTAAAACCTTCTCCCGCACATAATGATAATGCACCTCAATGTGCCTTTTTCTAGCATGATAGACTGGGTTATTTGCCAAGTGTATACTGCTCATGTTGTCACAATAAATGACAACTGGCCCATCTGTAGACTGATGCATATCATAAAGTAGCTTATGCAACCAAGCTACCTCACATGCAACCACTGCTGCACCCCTGTGCTCAGCACTCCCAAAAGAAAACACATATCCACTTGTAGATCCTCTATCAGAAATACTACCAGCCCAATCAGCATCAGTGTATCCATGCAACTGTATCTGAACCCCAGTCTCATAAAATAGTCCATACTACAATGTGGACTTCACATACCTGAGTATGCATCTAGTCGCATCCAAATGCGGTTTCCTTGGAGCCTGCATAAACTGAATTACCAATCCAACAACATAGCTGGCCTGGTAATAGTCATATAAATCAAACTTCCTACTATGCGCCTGTACATAGTAGGGTCTTCCAGAAGCTCACCTGCATCTGCGCTCAGCTTCACATTCTGCTCCAAAGGAACTGTAATAGGCTTACAGCCTATCATCTCATATTTGGTCATCATGTCCAATCCATTCTACCTCTGCAAGAGCCGTATCCCACTTGGTGATCTAATCACCTCAATGCCCAAGAAATAATGCAGCTCTCCCAAATCCTTCATCTCAAACTTTTGCTTCAATAGCATTTTCACATGAAGGATATCTTCATCACTATCACCTGTGATGATCAAATCATCAACATAAATGACAAGCAGCATAATACCTTTCTTTGTTTTTCTCACATAAAGTGAGAAATTTGCCTTAGAAATCTAAAAGCCAATAGTGACAAGATACTGTCCTATCTTGTCACACCATGCTCTAGTGCTTTCTTCAAGCCATACAAGGCTTTCTTCAACCTGCAAACAAACTTAGGGTGAACAACATGAACATAATCTAGTGGCTGCTCCATAAAGACCTCTTCTTGCAAATCACCATGCAAGAAGGCATTCTTTACATCCATCTAATGTAAAGACCATCCCTTTGATGCAGCCATAGCAATGACTGCTCTTACAGTTGCCATCCTTGCAATCGGACTGAATGTTTCTTCATAATCAATGCCATATGTCTGTGCATACCCCTTGCCAACTAATCTTGCCTTGTATCTGTTCATAGAACCATCTGCATTGTGCTTTACCTTATAAACCCACTTACAGCCAATTGCATTCTTGTGTTTAGGCAAAGGCACCAATTCCCATGTAGCATTTGCTTCCAAGGCATCCATTTCTTCATCCATGGCTTGCTCAAAAGAAGTGGGTTCTAGTTCGTGTATCACTTTGACCATATAGGCATAGTGAATGGCTGTAAATCCATCATGTTTCAGCCTATCCACAGGATACCTATCTCTAGTAGACTTGTGCAAAATAGGCTCACTTCTAGGTGCTCTCAAAACATCCCTAGTCTTCCTTATTCTAGGTGTAAGAATAGAATCAATACCCAACTCATCATCAATGCTCTGTTCTGAGCCACAAGATTCACCATCCACATAGAGTGACGTGCATTCACATCAAACAGGTCCACTAATATTTTGTGAATGCTGCTGTGAATTCTATGCAGCATTACCATTTTGTGCATCTACATCATCAATCACATTCATTGGATTATACCAGCTGCTTATCTCATAAAAAACATCTCTGCTCACTATAAACCTAGGAGTAGAAGGGTTATAGCATCTATACCATTTTTGCTGCAGAGAATAACCAATAAAGATGCACTTCTCAACTTTTGGATCCAACTTGGACCTCAACTCATCTAGCACATGAACATAGGAAATGCAACAAAAAATTTTCAAATGAGAAATATCTGGTTTCCTACCAGTATAGATCTCCTATGGTGTCATGCCATGTATTGCTATAGTGGGAGTCGTGTTTAGTATGTAAACTGCTGTAGCAACTGCTTCAGCCCAATAATAATCTGGTAGGTCTTTTTCATTTAGCATGGCCCGAGATACCTCTCCAATATGCCTGTTTTTCCTTTCTGCAAGTCCATTTTGCTGTGGGGTATGACTGCATGAATATTGCTGCTTTATGCCATGCTCCTGTAGGAACCTTGCAAACTCATTTGAGATGTACTTTCCCCCTCCATCTGACCTTAGGCATTTTATTTGCAGGCCTGTTTCTTTTTACACCATAGGTTTAAAAGCTTTGAAATGCCCAAACACTTCACTTTTCTTTTTCATAAAATACACCCAAACGTTTCTACTGTAGTCATCAATAAAAGTGACAAAATAATGATAGCCTCCAATAGATGCAGCTTTAGTAGTCCACACATCAGAATGGATTAATTCCAATGGCTTCTTACTCTCTTGAACATGTCTAGGAAATGGTTTCCTTGCTTGTTATCCAAATCGACAGGCTTCACATACCTTATGCCTTTCTGCAACCTTGAATTTAGGCAATCCTGCAACAATATTTTGGGCTTGCATTGATTTAAGTCACTATACATTAACATGACCAATGCATTTATGCCAGATATCAATAACTGCAACTACACCGGTCCCATGTGCAAACATTGCTGCACTCAATTCAGTCATCTCCACATCCAACATAAACATTCTGCCCTTCTTCTTTCCTTTTTCTATGAAGCGACTGTTATTTTTCATATCCTCAACAAAGCATCCATGAGGATTAAATCTGACCTACAAGCCCTGCTCAACCATTTGACCAACAAAAACCAGGTTCTTGGTGATATTCGGGATGTAAATACATCATCAGACAGGTATTTCGTTTTCCCATCCTGCATAGACAAAGGAATTTTACCAATCTGCACAATAGGATGTGCAGTATCATCACCAGTCTCCACAAATCTTGGTCTTTCCATTCTCCTTGCATCTTGCATCCATTTTGCTTGACCTTTCATGTGGTTTGATGCACCTGAGTCAATATACCACACATCATGGCTTTCTTCTGCACTTGTCACAAAATTGGTCATGTGCTGCACCATAAATAGATGCTCATTTCTATCATCACCCTGTGTACTAGAAGATGCATAATTCCCATGCTGCAATTTTCTATTCATGATGTCATTCTACTTTTTATAGCAATCTTTAGCCATATGACCCATTTTACCACAGTAGTGGCATTCAACATTGCTGTTTGCATTTTGGCCTCTTTGCCATCCACCACGACCTCTTTGGATCCCCATGCCTCTAGAGTTACCATGTCCTCCTCCATAGGACTGGTTTTGTTGAGTTTGCTGCATATTCTGATTTCTACAATAGCCTCCAGATGGGCTTGCTCTACCTCTGCCTCTACCTCTTCCAGCATTTGAGTAGAAGACAGTTTCTTTTGAAGTTCCTTCTGAAGAAAATGCACTACCATTTCTCTGCTCTTCAGAAATTAGAAGAGCAAACAATTCCTCAAAATCAAGAAATTTTTCACGGACAGAAATAGATGTCTAGAGTTGTGCATAATCCTTTCCTAGACCATTCAAGGTCACGGAAACTAAATCATCATCTTCCACTGGCAACCCAATGGAAGCAAGTGCATCTGCAATTTTCTTCACCTTCATGTGGTAGTCATTGATGCTCATGTTTTCTCTGCACATTGTGCAACTCTTGCTTGAGCTGTATTTTCTTGGCTTGCGTATATGTGCTGTACATTTTTGCCAAAGTATCCCATGCCTCCTTTGGCGTACTTGCATCCTGAATATGCACAATCATAGAATCTGAAATATTGATAGACAGCTAGTACATAACTTTTTTGGCTCTCTCATACCATCCTTTAAATGCCTGCATTTCCTGTTTATTGGGAACATTAGGAAGAACTGGTTCTTCTTCATTTCCTATCATGAACTCCCAATAGCCTTTTCCCATAAGGAAATTTGTCATTCTAAACTTCATTCCTGGACGTTGTTCTTGTCAAGCTTTTCAGTGACAATCTGTGAAAGAGAATCAGATGCCATTGTAGAACACTGCAAAAAATTCTATCATTGTAAAAAACACAGCTTCTGCCTCACAAGGGCAAATTTGCAAAACTGACAAAAGTGGTATTTGACCACACAGTCACTTCCTAGTGACGATTTTGCATGAACAGGCAATAAGGATGATTCTATAATTCCCAATATCTTTGCGCACAGGCATACGATGCAATTTCTACTGCAACTTTTCACTGACCTGTAGAGCAGTGGTCACACAGCAAAAATAGGGACTTTTTCTCAGTGCTAGCAGAGAACTTCTACCTACAAAATGGGCCCCAAAATGGCCCCGCAGCATGAACTACCATTTCGCCACACCGCAAAGGGCGTCTCACAGTGCACTCTTGCACTTTCTGGTTGTGCTACTTGCAGAGATTTGCTCCCAAACTTGAAAAAGGAAAGCAACATTGGTCCTCTTACCAGGACACCGCAAACTTGGTTTGCTTTCTTGAGCTCCTTACCACGAACCAGGCTGTGATACCATGTGAAGATAGTGGGAGAGAAGGAAGGAGTCTCACTTGCAGCTTTCTCACATAACAATGGGGGAATACACACAAAGGTGGAGGCTGAAAATAGTTTTCCTCTTCTTAGTTGTGAAAGCCAAAAGAACTCTAGTACAAAGAAATAGAACCCTATATATGGGTCTCATTTAGCCTCCATCCTCTACTGTTTCTAGCATGCCATCGAAGCTTCTTTCACAGGAGCGTACGATTAGGAGGCAGTGCCATCTATTGTATCAGTTTTACAGTAATCAAATTTTTGATTCTCCATACTAGCTGTTTTCTCTCTTGTATATGAGAACCTATTATCTGTTGAGCACAGACATTGTATTGTTTTCTTACATGGTATCAGAGCCTGGACTCTAGCAAGAATATTTGGTAGTGTGTTTCTATTTGCGAGTAGATTGTGAGAGATGGCCCAGCCCGCAAGACTGCGAATCCCACCGTTTGACGAAAGCAGAAAGTTGGATGGCACTAACTATCCACTCTGGAAGTTCAAGATGAAGACCATCCTAAGTGCATATGAGCTTTGGGATACTGCTACTAGGGTGGACATGAAGCCGGCCCGGCCAATGCAACGCAACAGATACTACCAACTAGAGATGAGATTCTCGTGTGGACAAGAAGAAATATAGATGCACTGTGTTCTATTTTCAGTAGTGTAAGTGATTCCGTCATGGCGTTAATTCAACATGTCACCATAGTGGAGGAGGCATGGGCGCTCTAGAAAAATCAGTACGAGACCACGAATTAGACACGGATTCAGAATCTGGAGACTCAACTCATGAACGAGAAACTGTTTGAGTCTGAAGCAGCAGAGAAGTTCATCATCAGCTTGAAGAATCTGCATGATCAGATGACTGCGATTGGCATCACCATCACCAGCGAGAATCTAGCATGAAGGTGCATACGAATTCTCCCACCAAAGTACAATGGTCTTGTTATGGTGCTGAATATGCAAAACAAAAAACCACCCCTCAACTTTGAGGATTTCAGTGCAATGCTTCTGGAGGAGGAGATGCGTAAAAAGACGAGGACTGGAGAAGATTCGGCTTTCTACACTGGATCAAAGAAAGGTAAGGTTAAGGACTCTAGTAACCCATCTTCTTCTGATGATAAAAAGAGAAAGAAGAAGATCAAGTGCTTCTATTGCAACAAGGCAGAGCACAAGCAGGATGAGTGCCAAAAGAAGATTGCAGAAAGAAGATTGCAGACGAGAAGAACAGAGTAAAGAAAGAGTCTAGCGATAGCGCGCAGGCAGTACCAGTAGAGTTTTTCGTAGCAATTGAGGAGAGTTGCACGGAGGCAGTTCATGTACCTGCAGATGAACCGTGGATTATTGACAGTGGTGCATCGCTCCACATGACGAGTCAGAAGGATTGGTATACCTCTCTACAGTTGGTAGGGAATGACATCTTGGTAGCAATCGGCAATGATGCAAAATGTCCAGCAAAAGGAAAAGGTACGATTGCTCTCAAGTCAAATGGAGTTGTAAAACAGTTGTCCGATGTTCTTTATGTGCCAGATATCAAGAGGAACTTGTTGTCTGTTTCTGCAATCACAGATTGGGACCTCAAAGTTCACTTCGATAAGAATGGTGCACAAATTTTGGATCTTCAAGGGAACGTCATTGGTAAAGGTACACGATGCAACAACATCTATGAACTCTCAGCGTTCAGTGCTCGAGTCGATGTGAAGAACACTAAGATATGGCATGAGAGGTTTGGTCATCTAAACCTTAGTTCTTTGAAGGAGATGCATAAAAGTAAAATGATTACAGACCTACTAGAAATAGCAGATCTGCCCGATGTATGTGAAGCTTGCATGATGGGCAAGCAGCATCAGCATCCCTTTCCTAAAGAGGCTACCAGGGCAAAGGCTCCTCTAGAGCTCATTCACACAGACCTCTGTGAAAAGATGGAGACGAAAGGTCTGGGTGGTTCCTACTACTTCATGACACTGATCGATGACTACAGTAGAAGGATATGGATATACTTCCTGAAGACTAAAGATGAGGCTTTTAGTAAGTTCAAGGAATGGCATGTAATGATTGAGAAAGAATCAGGGAGGAAGGTGAAGAAGTTGAGATCAGACAGATGTAGAGAGTTCACATCAAGTGAATTCGAAAGTTACTGCAAAAGTCACGGGATCAAGAGGTAGGAACCCCCGCCACATACATCACAGCAAAATGGAGTAGTAGAACGCAAGATGTGCATCATCTGTGAAATGGGTAGGAGTATGATGAAAGGGAAAGATTTGCCAAAGACTTTCTGGGCTGAAGCATGTAACACTATAGTTTACATTATGAATTGTAGCTATACGAAGGTTGTGAATGGGATGACTCCACTGCAGGCCTTTTCTGGTAAGAAACCTTCAGTTGCACATTTCAGAGTTTTCGGATGTGACTGTTTTGTGCATGTCCCTGATGCTAATAGGACCAAATGGAAACCAAAGAGCCGAAAGTGTATTTTCTTGGGCTACAGTGAAGAGGTGAAGGGTTACCGTCTCTATAACCCTATTACCAAGAAGGTAATTGTAAGTCACGATGTGGTCTTCTCAGAATAGCCGCATCAATTGGAGGAGGATGCTTCCTTCCCAGACAACCAGGACTAGGATATCCATCCAGTACAACCACCAACAGTAGACCGAACTCCCCCAATGGTGCTTGGGAGGATTCAAGATAAAGAAGAGGAAGAAGAGCCTACAGAACCACAATGGCAACAGCCATTCCCAAAGTGGGTAAAGCAGCTTTTGGATGGCAGAGAACCTCTAGCCATTGAGGAGGAACCATTTGAACACCACCGGTCCAAGAGATTAGAGGAGCAAAGAAGGGTGCAGGAACACTTGGTCAACTATGCTTTGATGACAGAGGTGATCCGTGCTGAGGAACCCAAGTGTCTTGAAGAGGCACAGGGTGATGATAGGTGGATGGAGGCTATGCAGTCAGAGTATGGCTCCATAATGAAGAACAACACTTGGGACCTTGTGGATCGACCACCAAACCTACTTTTTGCAAAACGGGTTCAGGAGAAGCCCATCTGATGCAAATTTGTATATCTTCAGAAAGAGAGGCAAGCGTATGATCATGGTTCTTTATGTGGATCACCTTGTCATGACAGGGAACCATGAAAAGAAGATCTCATAGACAAAGCATTTGCTAGGAAGAGAGTTTGAAATGACAGACCTCGGACTGATGCATTTCTATTTGGGGATTGAATTTTGGCAAGAGCCGAAATAGATCTTCATTTCACAACTAAAGTATGTTGGAGAGATACTGAAGGCATTTGGCATGGCTGAGTGCAAGACAGTTGGTACCCCTATGGAGGTTGACGTGAAGCTCTCAAACGAGGATTCATCACCATTGGTGGACGAAGCAAAGTACAGAAGGCTTGTGGGCAGCTTGATTTACTTGTGCAACACACGGCTAGACATTAGCTTTGCGACTGGTGTACTAAGTAGGTTTTCCAATAAGCCCCGGGAGAACCATTGGAGGGCAGGGATGCGGGTGCTAAAATACATCAAAGGCACACTTGATTATGGCATCACCTATACCAACGGCAACATCTTGACCAGATTCTATGACTCGGATTGGGGCAGGAGACATGGATAGTAGGAGATCAGTGACAGGTTATTGTTTCTCACTTGGATCTGGAGCTGTGTCATGGGTCAACAAGAAGCAACCCACAGTTGCTCTTTCTTCTACCGAGGCTGAGTACAAATCAACATGCTTTGCTTCTTGCAAGGTAGTGTGGTTGAGGAGGATTTTAGGAGACATGGGTACAGTGCAGAACAAGCCTATGTAGTTATCATGTGACAATCAGAGTTGCATGGCAATTGCAAAGAACCCTGTGTTCCACGCTTGCACAAAACACATTGAGATTCAATATCACTTTGTACGCGAGCTTATCATGGATGGAGAGGTCAACTTGGTGTACTATCTGACTATTGAGAATGCTGCGGACATCTTCACGAAGGCTCTTGGAAGAGACTTGCTGGAGAGGCATCTTCATTGACTTGGCATTGGACCGAAAAAGTAAGTTCACTTACGGGTGGACATTGAGGAGGGGTGTTAGATATCAATGCTCCACTCTCATGTAACTACACGGGAACCAGCTAACTCTACTTGTAAGCCCCCCATATGAGGAGAAGGCATTTGAGTAGCTCGATTATTCGGTAGGTCCTAGTTTGGACACCAGATGGGGGCCATGTGTGGCCTGATGGCTGGACGGAGTTGGCACACTGCCGACGAGGCTACATGCAAGTGCGGGAAGGCATCCCATGACTGACCGCACTGAGGGTAGATGGAGCATTTCTGGAGGCAGCCCACTCTCGGGTTGTAGGGCCTGTTTGGAGCCCTAGATGATCCCAGATGGTGGCTCTGGGCCGAACGGTAACCATAGGTAAGTTGCTCTATTTTGTGCACCAGTTCTATCGTGTGATCGGTGGCCTGTTTTGGGACCAAGTCAGCCATTTTGGGCAGACTGGGTCGGTCACCCAATTGGCTCTAACCAACTACTTGTGGTGGGTATATAAGAGCAAGCCCGTGAAGCCCATTTCATCACTAGCTACAGCAATCCTGATTCCTTAGCATCCAACCTCCGTCCTCTGTTGTTTCCAGCATGCCACCGAAGCTTCTTTCATAGGAGTGCACGGTTGGGAGGCAATGCCATCTATTGTATTAGTTTTATAGTAATCAAATTTTTGATTCTCCATACTATCTGTTTTCTCTCTTGTGCACGAGATCCTGTTATCTGTTGAGCATAGTCATTGTATTGTTTTCTTATAGGTTCAAGGTTCAAAAGAGGTTCCAGAGTCCAAAAGGGGGTTCAAGGTTCAAAAGGGGTTTCAAGGTTAGAAGGAGGGATCCAAGGTTTAAAGTAGTTGAGAACTATTATACAGTTAGTTTTATTGTGATTGCTATGGAGTAGCAATACAATTGGGATGACCTTAGCTTCAAAGTGCAAAAGTACTCCATGATTGGGGTTTGAAAGAGATGATCATTAAAATAGAAAGTCAAGATGTATGCATCCCTACGAATCCTTGGAAGGTTCTAAGTGTTTGTCAGCCAAAGGATTTGGCAATCATAGATCCATTTCCTCAAGATGATCTTGGTGGGGAACTCCTCATTCTTCCCCCCCCCGCCCCAAAGTCCATGATGAGTAGAGCTGAAGTAGGTCCAACCATATGGGCATCAAAGTTGTACTAAAAGGGGGGGAGGCGATCTATTTGGAAGCCCTGAATGGTAAACCATTTGGATATGTGTGTGTACCAAGCCATGCTAACTCCACTCTTAGCTAGTCATGTAGATGACACTAGTGCCAACCTTAGTAGTTTCCACCTAGGCATGTCCCAAACCCTATGAAGATTTGTCACCATCATAAAGATGGCATCGGTCTGGAGTGGTGTAATGGTGAACTCTTCTTGTATGATCTAATGGGGATTAGGGGCTTACTCTGAATCATCTTGGATCCCATCACCACCTCTAGCCTCTCGACTCTTCGTCAATCAGTCCCTTTGATAGGTCACTCCCCCTGAAGGGAGTTGAATACATGGTTGTCATTCTCACATGTGTGTCAAAAAGCTAGCCCTTCATCAGAGGGGTCCTAGAAGCGTGCTTGAATACATGGTTGTTAGTCTCACACATGTGCCAAAAAGCTATCCATTCATCAGATGGGTCTCCAAATCGTGCTTGAAAAGAATTCTCTCTCTAGTCAAACTAGAGCCCCCTAACCTCATGTGAGTTGTGCCCTGGCTGCATGAGTCATAGTGAAAATTGGCCCTCCTAAGACTACCACTAGATAGGTATATGACAAGACGATCTCAACCGGCTCTCCTCGGTATGTGAAGCCATGTCAATGAAGTACTGCACGTGAGGTGTTAAAGATCATGACCTTGGTCTTGCCAAGTTTCACTATTAGGACTCGCTCCTCGCAAAACACCCCATTAGGGGAGAATTGGGGTCTCAAAAGGGCCTCATAAGCAATGGATTAAGAAATGGATTAGTCCTAATGAAAGGTCCAAGGCAGGTCCCAAAAAGTCCTAACCCCCCCTCACCTAAGCGGGTTAAGCCCAAAAGTGACCCCACCACTTATGTCTCTTACACCTCTCACACAACTCTTACTCCTAGGTGGGAACCAACAAATTCAAAATTAAAAATTCAAATTTTGAATTCCCTCCCTCCTCTCTCCTCCCTCCCTCCCTCCCCCTCCTAACTCCCCTCACTCCCCCTCCTCACTCCCTCATCCCCCTCCCTCCTCCTCCCCCTCCCTCCCTCCCTCCTCCCCCTCCCTCCTCCTTTGCCTCCCCCCTCCTACCCCTCCCCCTCCTCACTCTCTCCTCCCCCTTCCTCCTCCTCTCCCTCCCTCCCTCCCTCATCCATGCCTACTCCTCTTGCCCTCCCCCTCCCTCCCTCCTCCATGCCTACCTCCCTCCCTCCTCCATGCCTACTCCTCCTCCCCTTCCCCTCCCTCCTACTCCATTGTTGCTCCTCCTCCCCCCTCCCTCCTGCTCCTCCCTCCTACCTCCCTCCTCCTCCATGCCTACTCCTCCTCACCCTTCACACCTACTGGTCCACCCCCTTCCCTCCTCTTCAACTACTGGTCCTCCCTGTTGAGATATCGAGCTCCACTCGTGATATGCCAGGGTGACCATTGTGCATTTATGTCATCGACTTGTTAACTGCAGATGTGGTTGGTACACCACCCATGAATAATAGCTGGATGACAGCTATCCTTATGTACTCTAGTTCATGGCTCAGTTAGTATGCCACCTTAGTTAGCTGAGTTTGGTTTGAGACCCACATATAGGGTTCTTCTATTTATTTGTACTAGAGTTCTTTTGGCTTTCACTACTAAGAAGAGGAAAACTGTTTTTAGCCTCCAGCTTTGTGTGTATTCCCCCTATTGTGTATGTGAGAAAGCTGCAAGTGAGACTCCTTCCTTCTCTCCCACTATCTTCACATGGTATCAAAGCCTGGTTCATGGTAAGGAGCTCAAGAAAGCAAACCAAGTTCGTGGTATCCTAGTAAGAGGACCAGTGTTGCTTTCCTTTCTTGAGTTAGGGAGCAAATCTTTGTAGGTAGCACAATCAGAAAGTGCAAGAGTGCATTGTCTCAGATTGAGACGCCCTTCGCGGTGTGGCGAGAGGGCAATATATGCTGCGGGTGAGGGCAAAGCCCTCAGTGACTTTATTTTTTTGATTCGAGGTCATTTCGGGGCCCGCCGTTTTGGAGGCGGAAGTTCTCCGCAAGCACTGAGAAAAAAGCCCTGTTTTTGTTGTGCAACCACTGCTCCACAGGTCGGTGAAAAGTTGCCACTAGAAATTGCATCATATGCCTGTGCACAGAGATATTGGGAGTTATAGAATCATCCTTATTGCCTGTTCATGCAAAATCGTCACTAGGAAGTGACTGTGTGGTCAAATACCACTTTCATCAGTTTTGCAGATTTGCCTTGTGAGGCAGAAGTTGGGTTTTTTGCAGTGACAGAATATTTTGCAGTGTTCTATAATGGCGTTTGATTCTCTTTCACAGATTGTCACTAAAAAGCTTGATAAGAACAACTTCCAAGCATGGAAGTTTAGAATGACGAATTTCCTTATGGGAAAAGGCTATTGGGAGTTCATTACAGGAAAGGAAGAAGAACCAGTTCTTCTTAATGTTCCCAATCAATAGGAAATATAGGCATTTAAAGGATGGCATGAGAGAGCTAGAAAAGTTATTTATTGGCTGTCTATCAGTATTTAGGATTCTTTGATTGTGCATATTCAGGACGAAAGTACGCCAAAGGAGGCATGAGATACTTTGGCAAAAATATATAGCACAAATACGCAAGCCAGGAAAATGCAGCTCAAGCAGGAGTTGCACAATGTGCAGAGAGAAAATATGAGCATCAATGACTACCACATGAAGGTGAAGAAAATATGGCCTGGTAATAGTCATATAAATCAAACTTCCTACTATACATCTGTACATAGTAGGGTCTTCCAGAAGCTCACTTGCATCTGCACTCAGTTTCACATTCTGCTCCAAAGGAACTGAAATAGGCTTACAGCCAGTCATCCCATATTTGGATAGAATGTCCAATCCATACTGCCTCTTCAGGAGCCATATCTCACTTGTGGATCTAATCACCCCAATGCCCAAGAAGTAACGCAGCTCTCCCAAATGCTTCATCTCAAACTTTTGCTTCAATAGCATTTTCACATGAAGGATATCTTCATCACTATCACCTATGATGATCAAATCATCAACATAAATGACAAGCAGCATAATACCTTTCTTTGTTTTTCTCACATAAAGTGAGAAATCTGCTGTGGAAATATGAAAGCCAATAGTGACAAGATATTGTCCTATCTTGTCAGACCATGCTCTGGGTGCTTGTTTCAAGCCATACAAGGCTTTCTTCAACCTGCAAACAAACTCAGGATGAACAACATGCACATAACCTGGTGGCTGCTCCATTTAGACCTCTTCTTGCAAATCACCATGCAAGAAGGCATTCTTTACATCCATCTGATGTAAAGACCATCCTTTGATGCAGCCATAGCAATGACTGCTCTTACAGTTGTCATCCTTGCAACCGGACTGAATGTTTCTTCATAATCAATGCCATATGTCTATGCATACCCCTTGACAACTAATCTTGCCTTGTATCTGCTCATAGAGCCATCTGCATTGTGCTTCACCTTATAGACCCACTTGCAGCCAATTGCATTCTTGTCTTTAGGAAAAGGCACCAATTCCCATGTAGCATTTGCTTCCAAGGCATCCATTTCTTCATCCATGGCTTTCTCCCATTTTTCTTTTCCCATGGCTTACTCAAAAGAAGTGGGTTCTGGTTCTTGTATCACTTTGACCATATAGGCATAGTGAATGGCTGTAAATCCATCATATTTCAGCCTATCCATAGGATACTTGACTCTAGTAGACTTGCGCAAAATAGGCTCACTACCAGGTGCTCTTAAAACATCCTTGGTCTTCCTTACTCTAGGTGTAACAATAGAAGGAATTGTGAAGATAGTGGGAGAGAAGGAAGGAGTCTCACTTGTGGCTTTCTGACATACACAATGGGGGAATACACTCAAAGGTGGAGGTTGAAAACAGTTTTCCTCTCCTTAGTTGTGAAATTTAGCCAAAAGAACTCTAGTACAAAGAAATAGAAGAACCCTATATGTGGGTCTCAAACAAAACTCATCTAACTAAGGTGGCATACTAACTGAGCCACGAACTAGAGTACATAAGGATAACTATCATCAAGCTATTATTCATGGGCGGTGTACCAACCGCATCTGCACTTAACAAGTCGGTGACATAAATGCACAACGGTCACCTTGGCATATCACGAGTGGAACTCGATATCTCAACACTCCCCCTCGAGCTCAAAAGACCGCATTAGATAATTTGGGAAAAACCCAATTCCCAGAATGGCAGTTTTGGAAGAAATTGTAGCTCCCCTCAATGAAAAAACAGGAGAAATATGTGAAAATAGACTAGATAGCCATTCATGAAGTGTGAAATATCAACTACATTCTCAAATAATAAATAGAATATCAGTGTCTAAACTACGTTATCATAAAAAAAATAATAAACTTTGAAACCCATTTGAGTTAGATTCATCTCGTGAGCCATAGTGATGTTCAAAAACACCTTCATAATTCTGGAATTTCCATTGATATTGAGACTCGCTTTTGTTGTGAGCATTCTCATTTGAAAATCTCCAAAACACCGTTTAAAAAATGTAGAGTGTAATTAATAACCATGAGTATTGCAATGAAAACGCACAGGCTCTTTAACTTAGTAAGATATGTAGTTGATGGAAAATCAAGATATGTAGTTGAGGAGAATGAATGCAAGATATGTAGTTGATGGAAAATCAATGGGCAATGACAAGCATTTGATGTAATTTAGGTGGCAATGACAATCATTTATTGTGCACTTTCAATTTTTGGACTGACTGTCATTATTGTAAAATGATAACTTTACATGTCATGTTGATTACTCATTGCAAAGTAAAAAAGTACACTTTAGGATGGAAACATAACAACTTGTTGATACACCATTGAAATCCCTGAAATAAATCATGATTCCAAAGAAACTCTCAACCACTAGCGGAGAATGGCAGTAGGATAATGGCAAAAGTGCCAATGCACATGTGAGTTTAGGATTCCTTGTGCATGTTTTCAGGTCATGATATGAGAGTCATGATATGAGACTGGCACCACTACCATTCTCCACTGGTGGCATTCTCCACAGAGATTGGCACAATTCCATATGATCTCTGCACATGGGAGTTTAGGCTTCTCAATGACATTTCTTAGGGCCTAATAAGAGATTGGCACCACTGCCATTCTTCACTTGTACAAATGTTTACCCTACTATTCTAGGAGGGGTATTCCAGTGATTATAGGAGAGTGGTGTCCGATTCCAATCCACATGTGAGTTTGATGATCTCAGAGATTGACACAATTCCATATGATCTCTACACAATGGAGACAGTGATCACTACATAAAATAATGCACATGTGAGTTTAGCATTCCTTGTGCACCACTGCCATTCTCCACTGGTGGCATTCTATAATGGCAAAACTTCCAATCCACATGAGTTTATGATTCCTTGTGCTTGTTTTCAGGTCATGGTATGAGATTGGCACCACTACCATTCTCCACTGTTGGCATTCTCCACAGAGATTAACACAATTCCATATGATCTCTACACAGCGGAGACAGTGACCACTACATAGAAGAATGCACATGTGAGTTTAGGCTTCTCAATGCCATTTCTTAGGGCCTAATAAGAGATTGGCACCACTACCATTCTCTTGTACAAATGTTTACCCTACTATTCTAGGAGGGGTATTCCAATGATCATAGGCGAGTGGTGTCCGATTCCAATCCACATGTGAGTCTGATGATCTCAGTATCATTATGTAGGTGCCACCATGAGTTTGGCATCACTGCCATTCTCCACTAGTGGTTGTCTAGACAAACTAAACCTATAGATTGACATTCCAAGGCCTAATAAGAGATTGACACAATTCCATATGATCTCTACACAGCGGAGACAGTGATCACTACATAGAAGAATGAGCATGTGAGTTTAGGCTTGTCAATGCCATTTCTTAGGGCCTAATAAGAGATTGGCACCACTGCCATTCTCCACTTGTACAAATGTTCACCCTACTATTCTAGGAGGGGTATTCCAATGATCATAGGAGAGTGGTGTCTGATTCCAATCCACTCTGAGTTTGATGAACTCAGAGATTGACACAATTCCATATGATCTCTACACAGCGGAGACAGTGATCTCTACATAGAAGAATGCACATGTGAGTTTAGGATTCCTTGTGCATGTTTGCAGGTCATGTTATGAGATTGGCACCACTACCATTCTCCACTGGTGGCATTCTCCATCGAGATTGACACAATTCCCTATGATCTCTACACAGTGGAGACAGTGATCGCTACATAGAAGAATGAGCATGTGAGTTTAGGCTTCTCAATGCCATTTCCAATTCCCAACTCGGGAAAAAACCCAATTCCCAGAATGGCAGTTTTGGAAGAAATTGTAGCTCCCCTCAATGAAAAAACAGGAGAAATATGTGAAAATAGACTAGATAGCCATTCATGAAGTGTGAAATATCAACTACATTCTCAAATAATAAATAGAATATCAGTGTCTAAACTACGTTATCATCAAAAAAATAATAAACTTTGAAACCCATTTGAGTTAGATTCATCTCGTGAGCCATAGTGATGTTCAAAAACACCTTCATAATAACGAGTCTCTGGAATTTCTATTGATATTGAGACTCGCTTTTGTTGTGAGCATTCTCATTTGAAAATCTCCAAAATACCGTTTAAAAAATGTAGAGTGTAATTAATAACCATGAGTATTGCAATGAAAACGCACAGGCTCTTTAACTTAGTAAGATATGTAGTTCATGGAAAATCAAGATATGCAGTTGATGGAGACAGTGATCGCTACATAGAAGAATGAGCATGTGAGTTTAGGCTTCTCAATGCCATTTCCAATTCCCAATTCGGGAAAAAACCCAATTCCCAGAATGGCAGTTTTGGAAGAAATTGTAGCTCCCCTCAATGAAAAAACAGGAGAAATATGTGAAAATAGACTAGATAGCCATTCATGAAGTGTGAAATATCAACTACATTCTCAAATAATAAATAGAATATCAGTGTCTAAACTACGTTATCATCAAAAAAATAATAAACTTTGAAACCCATTTGAGTTAGATTCATCTCGTGAGCCATAGTGATGTTCAAAAACACCTTCATAATAGCGAGTCTCTGGAATTTCTATTGATATTGAGACTCGCTTTTGTTGTGAGCATTCTCATTTGAAAATCTCCAAAATACCGTTTAAAAAATGTAGAGTGTAATTAATAACCATGAGTATTGCAATGAAAACGCACAGGCTCTTTAACTTAGTAAGACATGCAGTTCATGGAAAATCAAGATATGCAGTTGATGGAGACAGTGATCGCTACATAGAAGAATGAGCATGTGAGTTTAGGCTTCTCAATGCCATTTCCAATTCCCAATTCGGGAAAAAACCCAATTCCCAGAATGGCAGTTTTGGAAGAAATTGTAGCTCCCCTCAATGAAAAAACAGGAGAAATATGTGAAAATAGACTAGATAGCCATTCATGAAGTGTGAAATATCAACTACATTCTCAAATAATAAATAGAATATCAGTGTCTAAACTACGTTATCATCAAAAAAATAATAAACTTTGAAACCCATTTGAGTTAGATTCATCTCGTGAGCCATAGTGATGTTCAAAAACACCTTCATAATAGCGAGTCTCTGGAATTTCTATTGATATTGAGACTCGCTTTTGTTGTGAGCATTCTCATTTGAAAATCTCCAAAATACCGTTTAAAAATTGTAGAGTGTAATTAATAACCATGAGTATTGCAATGAAAACGCACAGGCTCTTTAACTTAGTAAGATATGTAGTTGATGGAAAATCAAGATATTTTAGGTGGCAATGACAATCATTTATTGTGCACTTTCAATGTTTGGACTGACTAGCATTAAAAACAATAACTTTACATGTCATGTTGATTACTCATTGCAAAGTTAAAAAGTACACTTTAGGATGAAAACATAACTTGTTGATACACCATTGAAATCCCTGAAATAAATCATGATTCCAAAGAAACTCTCAATTTCTAGCCCCAAAGAGAATGGCACCGGAAAGAATGGCACGAGAGACACTGTAGTTATGAACATGTTTGCATATTATTCACACACAACAATTACGCACCAATTTACATAGTTGGCAAGAAAGTAGTAATTCCCATAAGTAATGATTGTATAAAGATATACAATGTTGTTATTCAAAACTCATAGTCTGCAAATAGCTCCTCTCCTGCATGTATATCATCTATGGATTCAATACAAATGTGACCATATTCTGCATATCTATGTTCATCATGGGGTCATACCAATTACAAAGCCAAAAAATTAGGACATTCCATTGGGACATTCCATTGGGAGAATGGCACTAGTGCCATTCTCCATTTTCCTATTCCTAGTGCCAGTCTCCATTTTCCGATTACAATGGAGAATGGCACTAAACCTATAGATTGACATTCCACTAATTCCAATGGTGGAATGGCATTGGTGCCCTTCTACCTTTTGTGAAGCCAAAATTTTGAATTAGGACATTCCATTGGGAGAATGGAACTAGTGCCATTCTCCATTTTCCAATGGGAGAATGGCACTAGTGCCAGTCTCCATTTTCCTAATACAAAGCTAGAAAATTAGGACATTCCATTGGGAGAATGGCACTAGTGCCATTCTCCATTTTCCAATGGGAGAATGGCACTAGTCCATTTTCCTATTCCTAGTGCCATTCTCCATTATCCTATTACAAAGCCAAAATGTTAGGACATTCCATTGGGACATTCCATTGGGAGAATGGCACTAGTGCCATTCTCCATTTTCCTATTCCTAGTGCCATTCTCCATTTTCCAATTACAATGGAGAATGGCACTAAAACTATAGATTGACATTCCAATAATTCCAATGGTGGAATGGAATTGGTGCCCTTCTAACTTTTGTGAAGCCAAAATTTTGAATTAGGACATTCCATTGGGAGAATGGCACTAGTGCCATTCTCCATTTTCCAATGGGAGAATGGCACTAGTGCCAGTCTCCATTTTCCTATTACAAAGCCAGAAAATTAGGACATTCCATTGGGACATTCCATTGGGAGAATGGCACCTCCATTTTCCAATGCTTGGGGTTGCCATATCAAGTGCCGAGATGGATGCTGCTTCTCCTAATTTCAAGAAATTATTAATTCAGTATTGGGCACCATCAGTTAAGAGAAAGGGGCTCAGTGATGCAGATGCCTATGTTGATTGCTGGAACAAGTATTGTGCAGAGAATAGGTTGGATCCACAGGTATGGGAGTGTATTGATGCAATTGTCTGGTCATGGACATCAAAATCCATAAATAGACCCAAGAAGATCAAGATTCCATAGAACATATGTATCAAAGCACAGGAGAGCTTGCTTGGTATCAGAGCATAGAAAATGGTGTCGATTTTCTCCCTCTTAATCTCCCAAACTTCCATTGTAAGGTGTGTTCTCATGTGATGTTTCTCAATTGTTGTTATCTTGTCAATGGGTATTTGCATATTATTAATATGACAATTTTCAGAAGCTGACCTTCACCAACAACTGCTTTGTTTCTAGTGGAACTCACTATGCATGGTGTTTGTTAACACCACCAACTGGTGTTTATTAACACCTCAAGTAAAATATACATGTTGTCCCTAGACGGTGTTTATTAACACCACCAAATACATGATTTTCAAACTCTGCCACAAATGCTTTGTTCCGGTTTTTATACGCAATGAACTGTTTCACAACCAATGAAGTTTTTCATAATCATTGGAATTCCAAATATTAGCTTATTCAATATTGGTAAAATTCCCACAATCAATGGAAATTTTCCCAAATTTAATGAAGCCTTTCCCAATTTTAATGAAATCCACCCAATTTCGAAATTCCCAAAATGCAACTTTCATCCCACTTTATCTAATACTGTGTTTCAATCCCAATTCCTGCACACCAAGAAGGTCTTTGAACTTGCGTAGCTTCTTTGCGCCCAATGCCTTCGTGAATATGTCAGCTACCTGATCCTCTATGTGGACATAAACTAGATTGATAAGACCTAGTAAAACCTTCTCCTGCACATAGTGATAATGCACGTCAATGTGCTTTGTTCTAGCATGATATATTGGGTTATTTGCCAAGTGTATACTGCTCATGTTGTCACAATAAATGACAACTGGCCCATCTGTAGATTGATGCATATCATAAAGTAGCTTATGCAACCAAGCTACCTCACATGCACCCATTGCTGCACCCCTGTACTCAGCCTTTATGCTCGAGAAGGCAACTATAGGCTGTTTCTTACTGCTCCAAGTGACTGTAGCACTCCCAAAAGAGAACACATATCCAATGGTAAATCATCTATCATAAATACTACCAGCCCAATCAACATCAGTGTATCCATGCAATTGTATCTGAACCCCAGCCTCATAAAATAGTCCATACTGCAATGTGGACTTCACATACCTGAGTATGCGTCTAGCCGCATCCAAATGTAGTTTCCTTGGAGCGTCCATAAATGACTTACAAATCCAACAGTATAGCTCAAATCTGGCTTGGTAAGCTCTGGTAGACCTGCACAAAATAGGCTCAGTTTTAGGTGTTCTCACAACATCCCTGGTCTTCCTTACTCTAGGTGTAACAACAGAAGGAATACCCAAATCATCATCAATGCTCTATGTTCTGAGCCACTGGATTCACCATCCACTTAAGAGTGACTTGCATTCACATCAAACATGGGCTAATCTACCTTCTCTTTTCCTTTTCGTGATACCTGCATACCACTATCTGCATTGCTTTAAGGAGATTCTCTTGATCTCAATCTGCCTATCCATGGCAAAGTATGTGAACCACTTCTAGAGGACACTGCAGGTCCACTAACATTTTGTGTTTATTGCTGTGAATTCTGTGCATCTACATCATCAATCACATTTACTGGTTTATACCAGCTGCTCATCTCATCAAAAACAACATCTCTGCTCACTGTAAACTTACGAGTAGAAGGGTTATAGCATCTATACCCTTTCTGCTGCAGAGAATAACCAATAAATATGCACTTCTCGGCTTTTGGATCCAACTTGGACCTCAACTCATCTAGCACATGAACATAGGCAATGCAACCAAAAATTTTCAAATGAGAAATATTTGGTTTCCTACCAGTATACATCTCCTCAGGCGTCATGCCATGTATTGCTACAGTGGGAGTCCTGTTCATTATGTAAACTACTGTAGCAACTACTTCAGCCCAATAATAATTTGGTAGGTCTGTTTCATTTAGCATGACCCGAGATACCTCTCCAATATGCCTGCTTTTCCTTTCTACAAGTCCATTTTGCTGTGGGGTATGACTGCATGAATATTTCTGCTTTATGCCATGCTCCTGCAAGAACCTTGCAAACTCATTTGAGTTGTACTCTCCCCCTACATCTGACCTTAGGCATTTTATTTATAGGCCTGCTTCTTTTTCAACCATAGCTTTAAAAGCCTTGACATGCCTAAACACTTCACTTTTCTTTTTCATAAAATGCACCCAAAATTTCTTGCTGTAGTCATCAATAAAAAAGACAAAATAATGGCAGCCTCCAATAGATGCAGTCCACACATCAGAGTGGATTAATTCCAATGGCTTCTTACTCTCTTGAACATGTCTAGGAAATGGTTTCCTTTCCTGTTTTCCAAAGTGATAGGCTTCACATACCTTATGCATTTCTGCAACCTTGAATTTAGGCAATCCTGCAACAATGTTTTGGGCTTGCATTGATTTAAGTCACTGTACATTAACATGACCAATGTGTTTATGCCAGATATCAATATCTGCAACTACACCGGTCCCATGTGCAAACATTGCTGCACTCAATTCAGGCATGTTTGCGCATCCAACGTAAACATCCTGCCCTTCTTCTTTCCTTTTGCTATCAAGCGACCGTTATTTTTCATATCCTCAACAAAGCATCCATGAGGATTAAATCTGACCTGCAAGCCCTGCTCAACCATTTGACCAACAAAAACCAGGTTCTTGGTGATATTCGGGACATGAAATACATCAAACAGGTCTTTCCTTTTCCCATCCTGCATAGACGAAGGAATTTTACCAATCTGCACAATAGGATGTGCGATATGATCACTAGTATCCACAAATCTTGGTCTATCCATTTTCCTTGCATCTTGCATCCATTCTGCATGACCTATCATGTGGTTTGACGCACCTGAGTCAACATACCATACATCATTTCTTTCTTCTGCACTTGTCACAGAATTGGTCATGTGCTGCACCATAAATAGATGCTCATTTCTGTCATCACCCTGTCTACTAGAAGATGCATAATTGCCTTGCTGCAATTTTCCATTCGTAATGTCATTCTGCTTTATGTAGTAGTCTTTAGCCATATGACCCATTTTACCATAGTAGTAGCATTCAACATTGCTGTTTGCATTTTGGCCTCTCTGCCATCCACCACGACCTCTTTGGCTCCCCCTACCTCTAGAGTTACCACGTTCTCCTCCATAGGACTGGTTTTCTTGAGTTTGCTACGTATTCTAATTTCTACTATGGCCTCCAGATCGGCCTGCTCTACCTCTGCCTCTACCTCTTCTAGCATTTGAGTAGAAGACAATTTCTTTTGAAGTTCCTCCTGAAGAAAATGCACCACCATTTCTCTGCTCTTCAAAAATTAGAAGAGCAAACAACTCCTCAAAGTCAATAAATTTTTCACGGACAGCAATGGATGTCCGCAATTGTGCATAATCCTTTCCTAGACCATTCAAGGTCACAGAAACTAAATCATCATCTTCCACTGGCAACCCAATGGAAGCAAGTGCATCTGCAATTTTCTTCACCTTCATGTGGTAGTCATTGATGCTCATATTTTCTCTCTGCACATCGTGCAACTCCTACTTGAGCTACATTATCCTAGCTTGCATATTTGTGCTATATATTTTTGCCAAAGTATCCCATGCCTACTTTGGCGTACTTGCATCCTGAATATGCACAATCATAGAATCCGAAATACTGATAGACAGCCGGTAAATAACTTTTCTGGCTCTCTCATGCCATCCTTTAAATGCCTGCATTTCCTGTTGATTGGGAACATTAGGAAGAATTGGTTCTTCTTCATTTCCTGTAATGAACTCCCAATAGCCTTTTCCCATAAGGAAATTCATCATTCTAAGCTTCCATGCTTGGAAGTTGTTCTTGTCAAGTTTTTCAGTGACAATCTATGAAAGAGAATTAGATGCCATTACAGAACACTGTAAAAAACAGAGCTTCTGCCTCACAAGGGCAAATCTACAAAATTGACGAAAGTGGTATTTAACCACACAGTCACTTCCTAGTGATGATTTTGCATCAACAAGTAGTAAGGATGATTTTGTAACTCCTAATATCTCTGCACATAGGCATATGATGCAATTTCTGCGGTAACTTTTCACCAACCTGCGGAGCAGTGGTCGCACAGCAAAAATAGGGCCTTTTTCTCAGTGCTTGCGGAGAAGTTTTGCCTCCAAAACGGGCCCCAAGATGGCCTCGAATTAGAAAAATAAAGTCACTAAGGGCTTTGCCCTTGCCTGCAGCATATACTGCCCTCTCGCCACACCACGAAGGGCGTCTCAATCTGAGACAATGCACTCTTGCACTTTCCAGTTGTGCTATCACGAAATTGGTTTGCTTTCTTGAGCTCCTTACCACAAACCAATCTCTGATACCATGTGAAGACAGTGGGAGAGAAGGAAGGAGTCTCACTTGTAGCTTTCTCACATACATAATGGGGGAATACACACAAAAGTGAGGGCTGAAAATAGTTTTTCTCTTCTTAGTTGTGAAAAGCCAAAAGAACTCTAGTACAAAGAAATAGAAGAACCCTATATGTGGGTCTCAAACCAAACTCAGCTAACTAAGGTGGCATACTAACTGAGCCACGAACTAGAGTACATAAGGATAGCTGTCATCCAGCTATTATTCATGGGCAGTGTACCAACCACATCTGCACCTAACAAGTCAGTGACATAAATGCACAATAGTCACCCTGGCATATCACAAGTCGAGCTTCGATATCTCAACAGGAATACCCAACTCATCATCAATGTATGTTCTGAGCCACTAGATTCACCATCCACATAAGAGTGACCTGCATTCACATCAACCATGGACTGATCTACTTTCTCTTTTTCTTTTCATGTAACCTGCATACCACTATCTGCATTGCTTTGAGGAGATTCTCCTGATCTTAATCTGCCTGTCCATGGTGAAGTATGTGAACCACTGCTAGAGGACACTACAAGTCCACTAATATTTTGTCATTGCTGTTGTGAATTCTGTGCAGCATTACCGTTTTTGCATCTGCATCATCAACCACATTTACTAGTTTATACCACCTGCTCATCTCATCAAAAACAACATCTCTTCTTACTGTAAACTTACGAGTAGAAGGATTATAGCATCTATACCCTTTTTGTTGCACAGAATAACCAATAAAGATGCACTTCTCAGCTTTTGGATCCAACTTGGATCTCAACTCATCTAGCACATGAAGATAGGCAATGCAACCAAAAACTTTCAAATGAGAAATATCTGGTTTCCTACAAGTATACCTCTCCTCCAGTGTCATGCCATATATTGCTGCAGTGGGAGTCCTGCTCATTATGTAGACTGCTATAGCAACTGCTTCAGCCCAATAAAAATTTGGCAGGTCTTTCTCATTGAGCATGGCATGAGATACCTCTCCAATATGCCTGTTTTTCCTTTCTGCAAGTCCATTTTGCTGTGGGGTATGATTGCATGAATATTGTTGCTTTATGCCATGCTCCTGCAGGAACCTTGCAAACTCATTTGAGAGGTACTCTCCCCTCCCTCTGACCTTAGGCATTTTATTTGCAAGCCTGTTTCTTTTTCAACCATAGCTTTAAAAGCTTTGAAATGCCTAAGCACTTCACTTTTCTTTTTCATAAAATACGCCCAAACTTTTCTATTGTAGTCATCAATAAAAGTGACAAAATAATGATAGCCTCCAATAGATGCACCTTTAGTACTCCACCCATCAGAGTGGATTAATTCCAATGGCCTCTTACTCTTGAACATGTCTAGGAAATGGTTTCCTTGCCTGTTTTCCAAATTGATAGGCTTCACATATCTTATGCATTTCTGCAACCTTGAACTTGGGCAATCCTGCAACAATATTTTGGGCCTACATTAATTTAAGTCACTATACATTAACATGACCAATGCGTTTATGCCAGATATCAATATCTCCAACTACACCAGTCCCATGTGCAAACATTACTACACTCAATTCAAGCATGTCTGCATCCAACGTAAACATGCTGCCCTTCTTCTTCCCTTTTGCTATCAAGCGACCTTCATTTTTCATATCCTCAACAAAGCATCCATGAGTATTAAATCTGACCTGCAAGCCCTGCTCAACTATTTGACCAATAGAAACCGGGTTCTTGGTGATGGTCGGAACATGAAATACATCAGACAGGTATTTCTTTTTCCCATCCTACATAGATAAAGGAATTTTACCAATCTGCACAATAGGATGTGCAGTATCATCACCAGCCTCCACAAATCCTGATTTTTCCATTTTCCTTGCATCCTGCATCCATTCTACATGACTCATCATGTGGTTTGATGCACCTGAGTCAACATACCACACATGTTGCTTTCTTCTGCACTTGTCATAGCATTGGTCATGCGCTGCAACATAAACAAATGCTCATTTCTGTCATCACCCTGTCTACTAGAGGATGCATAATTGCCTTGCTGCAATTTTCCATTCATAATGTCATTCTACTTTTTGTAGCAGTCTTTAGCCATATGACCCATTTTACCACATTAGTAGCATTCAACATTGGTGTTTGCATTTTGGCCTCTTTGCCATCCACCACGACCTCTTTGGCTCCCCCTGCCTCTAAGGTTACCACATCCTCCTCCATAGGACTAGTTTTCTTGAATTTGCTACATATTCTGATTTCCGCCATGGCCTCCAGATTTGCCTACTCTACCTCTGCCTCTACCTCTTCTAGCATTTGAGTAGAAGACAGTTTCTTTTGAAGTTTTTCTTGAAGAAGATGCACCACCATTTCTCTGCTCTTCAGAAATTAGAAGAGCAATCAACTCCTCAAAATCAGGAAATTTTTCATGAATGGCAATGGATGTCTGGAACTATGCATAATCCTTTCCTAGACCATTCAAGGTCATAGAATCTAAATCATCATCTTCCACTGGTGACCCAATGGAAGAAACTGCATCTGCAATCTTCTTCACCTTCAAGTGGTAGTCATTGATGCTCATATTTTCTCTCTGCACATTGTGCAACTCCTACTTGAGCTGCATTTTCTTGGCTTGTGTATTTGTGCTATCCATTTTTGCCAAAGTATCCCATGCCTCCTTTAGCGTACTTGCATCCTGAATATGCACAATCATAGAATCTGAAATAATGATAGACAGCCAGTACATAACTTTTCTGGCTCTCTCATGCCAACCTTTAAATGCCATCATGTCCTATTGATTGGGAACATTAGGAAGAACTGGTTCTTCTTCATTTCCTATAATGAACTCCCAATAGCCTTTTCCCATAAGGAAATTCATCATTCTAAACTTCCATACTTGGAAGTTGTTCTTGTCAAGCTTTTCAATGACAATTTGTGAAAGAGAGTTAGATGCCATTACAGAACACTGCAAAATATTCTATCACTGCAAAAAACACAACTTCTGCCCGCAAAACTGACGAAACTGGTATTTGACAACACAGTCACTTCTTAGTGAGGGATTTTCATCAACAAGCAATAAGAATGATATTGGCACTCCTAATATCTCTGTGCATAGGCATACGATGCAATCTCTGTGGCAACTTTTCACCGACCTATAGAACAATGGTCGTACAGCCAAAACAGGCCACTTTTCTAAGTGCCTGCAGAAAACTTCCGCCACCAAAATGGGCCCTGAAACGGCGTCAAATCAGAAAAATAATGTCACCAAGAGCTTTGCCCACTCCCATCGCATATACTACCCTCTCGCTACACCGCGAAAGGCATCTCAATGTGAGACAGCAGTGCACTCTTGCACTTTCTAGCTGTGCTACCTATGGAGATTTGCTCCCAAACTCAAAAAAGGAAAGCATCACTGATCCTCTTACGAAGACACTGCGAACTTGGTTTGCTTCCTTCAGCTCCTTACCATGAACCAAGCTCTGATACCATGTGAAGAGAGTGGGAGAGAGGTAAGGAGTCTCACTTGTAGCTTTCTCACATACACAATGGAGGAATACGCACAAAGGTGGAGGCTGAAAATAGTTTTCCTCTTCTTAGTTGTGAAATCCAAAAGACTCTCTCTCTAGTACAAAATGAATAGATGAACCCTATATGTGGGTCTCAATCCAAACTCAGCTAACCTAAGTGGCATACTAACTAAGCCACTAACTAGAGTACATAAAGATAGTTGTCATCGAGCTATTATTCATGGGCGGTGTACCAACCGCATTTGCAGCTAACAAGTCGGTGACATAAATGCACAATGGTCACCCTGGCATATCACGAGTGGAGCTCGATATCTCAACAATTGGCACCCACTGGAAAGTTCGGGCTATAAGGTTGGTTATCAAATGTTCCAATGAAATTACACTCTTTTGTGCTACACTATCTGTGACTAAGTTTTTCTTGTGTTCTTCTTTAGGAACTTCATGGAAGATGTGATGGGAAGAATGGATGGGGATGATATTGACTGTTCATATGCTCTAGCTAGTTTATTGAAGTCAAGCGATGTCATTGGGATACTAAGGGACCCAACACACAAGTGCCTGACAAAGTGAGGATCCTATTCTCCTAGTCACTAAGATGACATCCTAATACAACACTAATCTACGGAGGATGCAACCTAAGTGCAAGCATGATGAAGAGAGTGCTCATGACATGTATCTCAAGTCAATTAGGTTCCAAGATAGATTAGCTTGGACTCATAAAGAGAATCTTGAGATAGTGCAAAGTGCTTGATTGATATTCCTTCAAATGAACCTCCCTTTTATAGGTGAGGGTACTTACATCCATTTTGCTTGCTCACATGTGGGATATCTCCTCCATGCCATGTGGCAGCTTACCCTTTGCTCATACCTTTGCTCTACATGTGCTCATGGCACCATATCTCTCAACACCTCCCCTTGGTGCCATAATCCTTTGGCTACTGCAAGGTGGTCAGATGTGAGTTACATTCCATCACCTCCCCTTAGTGCTTGCATTGCTACTTAAGGTGGTAAAGTGTGGCTTTTACATGTCAATACCTCCCCTGGGTGCTTTCATAGCTACTCTCAGGTGGTCAGGTTTGATTACAAAACATAGGCAAGGTTGGCAAGGTTTTTGCTTTTCAATACATTCCATTGATGTCACCTTTTGGCTCATGGCTTGATGATGACTCCACGTAGTTGACTTGTTGATTCTTCAATCTGCAATCTTCTTCCTTGTGTCCGAGCTTCTTGCAATGGTGACGCTTTGGTTTGTTCTTCAATCTGCAGTCACTTTGATAGTGACCCATCCTTCCGCAATGGTAGCATTTCACTGATGTTTTACTGAATAGTGCTTGTTCTTCATTATAGCTGTTGTATGTTGATGTCGATGTCGATGTCGATGCCTTTAACTCTCTTTCTTTTTCGAGAAGAGAGGATACACATTCTTCAAACTTTGGATCTGGCAAATTCTTCAAAGTGGTTGTCAATGCATTATACTCTGCAGGCATGCTTTTAAGGAGAATTGCAAGTGCATCTTTCTCTCCTACTTTTGCATTTATGCCCTCTAGTTGAGTCATAATGCTTTTGATTTTGTTGACAAATTGTGCCATGGATTCATTGAAGCCCATGTGCATACCATAGAATTCAATCTTAAGATGAATTTCTTGGTTTTTGGCTTTTGCACCAAACACTGTGTTCAACTCATCCCATGCATCCTTGGCATGATCCTTAGAGTCTATATGATGAATTATGTTTGGACCCAAGTGCAATCCAATGAGTGATAGTGCTGCTTCATCTTTTTCCTTCCAGGCATCATTTTGTGCAGTGGGTATGTCTTCTTTTACAATCTTCCAAAGCTTTTGGTGCATCAGAAGATATCTCATTTGTGTAGACCATGTGTGAAATCCATCCCCGGTAAACTTCTCAACAGTTGGAGTGCAGATTGCCATTGCAAAGGTCTTACCAGTTTGATGATACTTTCAAATCTGGCAGTGTCTAATTGCATACAATGATTCTAACATGACAAGCGCGTAGAGCTCGAAAAGACGATCACTTTTCCTTTTTGGAGCATGTGCAAATTCTTCCTGGATTGCAAGTTATGGCTTGTTGAAGCTTTTGTGAAGAAGAGGGGGCCTTGATGATGTGGCTCAGGCATTCACATGCTGCATTCAAGACTGTGCTTAGAAAGGGGCTGTGTGCTTAGGTGGCCCTGTGCCATGTGGCAACCTTCTAACCCAAGTTAGTTAACCCAAGTCTAGATTAACTTAACCATGGTCCACGCAACTAAACCTAACCATGGTGATCATTAAGGTAACCACAGTTAAGTCCTATCTTGACACGTGTCAATCAATGAAACCTTGGAGAAAGAGAAGAAAGAGATTTCTGAAGCTTCTGCGACGACGGCGACGTAGACTCTCAGGAGCTGCGAGATGCGGGGTCGTAGGCTGGCTGCTGGAGGTTTGTCGTGGGCATCGCAATGGGAAGAAGATGGGCTTGGAGGATGTGCGTATTCAGTCGCTGGTGCAAGGGGGGGCCGTGAGGTGTTACTGTGTCGATGGAGCCTAGGCGTTTGAGACGGAGCAGCTGTAGAGGTCATTTGTTGGAGAGGCTAGTGCTGCGGAGTCACTCATCTGATGAGAGTGTTGAATGAAAAGTCGCCTTGCATGTCCCGTGGGAGCTGAGGTGCATGAACGCTTCGTAGTTGTTGTTGAGGCACCGTATGAGGCAGTTGTGGCTGTGGGCAGCTTGGGCATTGTGGAGCCGAGTTGGTAGGTGTCGTTGAAGTTGTGGATGCACAGAGCTGGCTGGGCTGTTGGAGATCATTTGGAGTCAAGTGACTGCGTTGAGGGAGTTGGAGGTGCTATTCAGAAGTCCTGTGGGCTGTTGCTATTGTAGTGCTTGCTGCTGCTGCAAGATGCCTTGATCGTTGGGAATTGAAGCTACCGCGAGTAGAGGTGTGCCATTTGATAGTCAGGAAGCTCACTGTTTGTACTTGCTAGTCTATGGATGGCACAGCTGAGCTGCTGTTCTATGAGCCAGGAGACGGCCTTTTTGCAGACGGAGTCGCTACTGCTTGAGTGAACACTCAAAAACCTCAATATCTCATAGAAGAAAGAAGAAGAAGTTCTAGTTCTCACAAGAACGGAAATATCTCAAATTTTCATGGACGGAATTCTCTCAATCTAAAAACTAAAACTAACCTAGGAGAAAACTTGTGCTCCTAATGCAACCTACAACTAAACTAGGCGACTAGACCTAAGCTCTGATACCATGACAAAGTGAGGATCCTATTCTCCTAGTCACTAAGACGACATCCTAATACAACACTAATCTACGGAGGATGCAACCTAAGTGCAAGCATGATGAAGAGAGTGCTCATGACATGTATCTCAAGTCAATTAGGTTCCAAGATAGATAAGCTTGGACTCATAAAGAGAATCTTGAGATAGTGCAAAGTGCTTGATTGATATTCCTTCAAATGAACCTCCCTTTTATAGGTGAGGGTACTTACATCCATTTTGCTTGCTCACATGTGGGATATCTCCTCCATGCCATGTGGCAGCTTACCCTTTGCTCATACCTTTGCTCTACATGTGCTCATGGCACCATATCTCTCAACAGTGCCTACGTGTGCAAGTTTCCGAAGAGGTGATGAAGTACTTCAAGGATATTGTGGATGGAAAGGAGATGCCTGCAGCTTGTGATACTGCCAGTGTAAGTCGTGAAGCTTACACATTTATTTTCAAAATTTTCAAGTTTGCTATTTTGGGAGAGTATAAGAAGTCTACAGCACCCCTACCCACACCTTGGTCTATGACCAACGTGCAAGAGAAATGCTTGGAGGGTACCATTGCGTAAGGGGCACAATCACTTGGAATAGTAAAAAGAAATCTGGCTTGCAAACCTTTGAGATGAATGCTTTCAACAATGTCTACTTAGATGTTGAGAAACTACAACAAGCAATGGTCAAATTCTATGGCATGAGAGAAGATGGTAAGAGGAAATCCATTATAGCATTGCACTTTACTTAGTTCATTTCCTATATCATGTTTATCCTAATGATTTCTCTCTTTTGTTGTACAGATTGCAATGGAAAGCTCATATTTGTCATTAAAATGGATGAAGCTCAATTGGTGAAAGAACACAAGTTAGAGAGAGTGAGCATCTGCATTATGAATAAAGCCTTAGCCTTTGTTCAAGGGAGCGAAGAAGTAGAGCAAGATTTCTCAGTGCAATTAGAGAAAGATATATGGTGGCTTGTAGCATTTGAGACTCCGAAAGAGTGCCATGAGACATTGAAGTGGGTTCTAGATAGAACAGGAATCCCATCAATGATCCAAAGACAAGAGGAAGGGCAAACATTGACAATCGATGGCCATGGAACATTTTGAGTTGAATGGCATCTTGCTAGTGATTTGAAAACCCTCAAGTGCTTGCATGGTTGTGATACAGGGGCAAATGCAATGAACACATTCCTTTATTGCATGTGTTCACATCGTAAGCAAAAGGCTGGCTTACAATGGGAGAATGGCATTCTATCTTGTAGCCAAACACAAACTCCCAATCGCAATGACAAGAAGGATCCAAATTGGGATCCCATCTTGCCCATCCCACTTGAGAGAGTACATATATGCTAAGTTGCATTAATTCGCTCGAATTTTTTTTTCGATTCAAAAAAACGTGAAAAATCATGATTTTTCTGAATTAAAATGAATCCAAAGATTTTTCCTAATTTATTCGTACAAATAGGTTATTCATACAAATAAACCTTTATTCGTACGAATAAACATATTCGTACGAATAAACATATTCGTACGAATAAACGTAGTATAAATATGAAGCAATTGTTATTTTTGGTATTCGTACGAATACATCCAACTATTTTCTTGAGCCACTTGCTTGCCTACCTGTTGGTTGCCTACCTGCTACCTTTTGCTTACCTCCTGTTGGGATATCGAGCTCCACTCGTGATATGCCAGGGTGATCGTTGTGCATTTATGTCACCGACTTGTTAGCCGCAGATGTGGTTGGTACACCGCCCATGAATAATAGCTAGATGATAGCTATCCTTATGTACTCTAGCTCGTGGCTTAGTTAGTATGCCACCTTAGTTAGCCGAGTTTGGTTTGAGACCCACATATAGGGTTCTTCTATTTCTTTGTGCTAGAGTTCTTTTGGCTTTCACAACTAAGAAGAGGAAAACTGTTTTCAGCCTCCACCTTTGTGTGTCCCATTGTGTATGTGAGAAAGCTGCAAGTGAGACTCCTTCCTTCTCTCCCACTATCTTCACATGGTATCAGAGCCTGGTTCATGGTAAGGAGCTCAAGAAAGCAAACCAAGTTCGCGGTGTCCTGGTAAGAGGACCAGTGTTGCTTTCCTTTTTCGAGTTTGGGAGCAAATCTCTGCAGGCAGCATAGCCTTCAAGTACAAGAGTGCATTGTCTCAGATTGAGATGCCCTTTGCAGTGTGGTGAGAGGGCAGTATATGCACTGAGAGGTCACTTTATTTTTCTGATTCAAGGCTATTTCGGGGCCTGTTTTGGAGGTGGAAGTTCTCCACAAGCACTGAGAAAAAGGCCCTGTTTTTGCTGTGCGACCACTGTTTTGCAGGTCAGCAAAAAGTTGCCGTAGAAATTGCATCGTATGCCTGTGTGTAAAGATATTGGGAGGTACAGAATCATCCTTATTGCCTATTCATGCAAAATCATCACTAGGAAGTGACTGTGCGGTCAAATACCACTTTCATCAGTTTTGCAGATTTGCCCTTGTGAGGCAGAAGCTGTGTTTTTTTGCAGTGACAGAATAATTTGTAGTGTTCTATAATGGCGTCTGATTCTCTTTCACAGATTATCACTGAAAAGCTTGACAAGAACAACTTCCAAGGATGAAAGTTTAGAATGACGAATTTCCTTATGGGAAAAGGCTATTGGGAGTTCATTACAGGAAATGAAGAAGAACCAGTTCTTCCTAATGTTCCCAATGAACAGGAAATGCAAGCATTTAAAGGATGGCATGATAGAGCCAAAAAAGTTATGTACTGGCTGTCTATCAGTATTTTAGATTCTATGATTGTGCATATTCAGAATGTAAGTATGCCAAAGGAGGCATGGGATACTTTGGCAAAAATCTACAACACAAATACGCAAGCCAGGAAAATGCAGCTCAAGCAAGAGTTGCATAATGTGCAGAGAGAAAATATGAGCATCAATGACTACCACATGAAGGTGAAGAAAATTGCAGATGCACTTGCTTCCATTGGGTTGCTAGTGGAAGATGATGATTTAGTTTCTGTGACCTTGAATGGTCTAGGAAAGGATTATGCACAATTCTGGACGTCCATTGCTGTTCGTGAAAAATTTCCTCATTTTGAGGAGTTGTTTGCTCTTCTAATTTTTGAAGAGCAGAGAAATGGTGGTGCATCTTCTTCAGGAGGAACTTCAAAAGAAACTATCTTCTACTCAAATGCTGAAAGAGGTAGAGGCAGAGGTAGAGCAGGTGGATCTGGAGGCCATGGTAGAAATCAGAATATGCAACAAACTCAAGAAAACCAGTCCTATGGAGGAGGACGTGGTAACTCTAGAGGCAGGGGAGCCAAAGAGGTCGTGGTGGATGGCAGAGAGGCCAAAATGCAAATAGCAATGTTGAATGCTACTAATGTGGTAAAATGGGTCATATGGCTAAATACTGCTATAAAAACCAAAATGACATCATGAATGGAAGATTGCAGCAAGGGAATTATGCATCTTCTAGTAGACAGTGTGATGACAGAAATGAGCATCTGTTTATGGTGCAGCACATGACCAATTCTGTGATAAGTGTAGAAGAAAGCAATGATGTGTAGTATGTTGACTCAGGTGCATCAAACCACATGGCAAGTCATGTAGAATGGATGCAGGATGCAAGGAAAATGGAGAGACTAGGATTTGTGGAGACTGGTGATGATACTGCACATGCTATTGTGCAGATTGGTAAAATTCCTTTGTCTATGTATGATGGGAAAAAGAAATACTGTTTGATGTATTTCATGTCCCGAATATCACCAAGAACCTGGTTTCTGTTGGTCAAATGGTTGAGCAAGGCTTGCAGCTCAGATTTAATCCTCATGGATGCTTTGTTGAAGATCTGAAAAATAACGGTTGCTTGATAGCAAAAGGAAAGAAGAAGGGTAGGATGTTTACGTTGGATGCGGACATGCCTGAATTGAGTGTAGCAATGGTTTTTGTTGGTCAAATGGTTGAGCAAGGCTTGTAGGTCAGATTTAATCCTCATGGATGCTTTGTTGAAGATATGAAAAATAACGGCTGCTTGATAGCAAAAGGAAAGAAGAAGAACCTGGTTTCTGTTGGTCAAATGGTTGAGCAAGGCTTGCAGGTCAGATTTAATCCTCATGGATGCTTTGTTGAAGATATGAAAAATAAAGGTTGCTTGATAGCAAAAGGAAAGAAGAAGGGTAGGATGTTTACGTTGGATGCGGACATGCCTGAATTGAGTGTAGCAATGCTTGCACATGGGACTGGTGTAGTTGCAGATATTGATATCTAACATAAACGCATTGGTCATGTTAATGTACAATGACTTAAACCAATGCAGGCCCATAATATTGTTGCAGGATTGCCTAAATTCAAGGTTGCAGAAATGCATAAGATATGTGAAACCTGTCAATTTGGAACACAGGCAAGGAAACCATTTCCTAGACATGTTCAAGAGAGTAAGAAGCTATTGGTATTAATCCACTCTAATGTGTGGACTACTAAAGCTGCATCTATTGGAGGCTATCATTATTTTGTCACTTTTATTGATGACTACAGTAGAAAAGTATTTTATGAAAAAGAAAAGTGAAGTGTTTGGGCATTTCAAAGCTTTTAAAGCTATGGTTGAAAAAGAAACATGCCTACAAATAAAATGCCTAAGGTCAGATAAAGGGGGAGAGTACCTCTCAAATGAGTTTGCAAGGTTCCTGCAGGAGCATGGCATAAAGCAGAAATATTCATGCAGTCATACCCCACAGCAAAATGGAGTTGTAGAAAGGAAAAACAGGCATATTGGAGAGGTATCTCGGGCCATGCTAAATGAGAAAGACCTACTAGATTATTATTGGGTTGAAGCAGTTGCTACAGCAGTTTACATAATGAACAGGACTCCCACTGCAGCAATACATGGCATGATGCCAGATGAGATGTATATTGGTAGGAAATCAGATATTTCTCATTTGAAAATTTTTGGTTGCATTGCCTATGTTCATGTGCGAGATGAGTTGAGGGATCCAAAGGCTGAGAAGTGCATCTTTATTGGTTATTCTCTGTAGCAGAAAGGGTATAGATGCTATAACCCTTCTACTCGTAAGTTTATAGTGAGCAGAGATGTTGTTTTTTATGAGATGAGCAGCTGGTATAAACCAGTAAATGTGATTGATGATGTAGATGCATAAAATGGTAATGCTACATAGAATTCACAATAGTAATCACAAAATATTAGTGGATCTACAGTGTCCTCTAGCAGTGGTTCACATACTTTGCCAGGACCAGCAGATTGAGATCAGGAGAATCTCCTCAAAGCAATGTAAATAGTGGTATGCAGGTATCACAAAAAGGAAAAGAGAAGGTACATCAGCCCATGTTTAATGTGAATGCAGGTCACTCTTATGTGGGTGGTGAATCCAATGGATCACAAAGAGCATTGATGATGAGTTGGGTATTCCTTCTGTTGTTACACCTGGAGTAAGGAAGACCAGGGATGTTTGGAGAGCACCTGGAAGTGAGCCTATTTTGCGCAGGTCTACTAGAGCTAGGTATCCTGTGGATAGGCTGAAATATTATGGATTTACAGCCATTCACTATGACTATATGGTCAAAGTGATATAGGAACTAGAACCCTCTTCTTTTGAGCAAGCCATGGGAAAAGAAAAATGGGAGAAAGCCATGGATGAACAAATGGATGCCTTGGAAGCAAATGCTACATGGGAATTGGTGCCTTTGCCTAAAGACAAGAATGCAATTGGCTGTAAGTGGGTTTATAAGGAGAAGCACAATGCAGATGGTTCTGTGAACAGATACAAGGAAAGATTAGTTGTCAAGGGGTATGCACAGACATATGGCATTGATTGTGAAGAAACATTCAGTCCGGTTGCAAGGATGGCAACTGTAAGAGTAGTCATTGCTATGGTTGCATCAAAGGGATGGTCTTTACATTAGATGGATGTAAAGAATGCCTTCTTTCATGCTGATTTGCAAGAAGAGGTCTTTATGGAGTAGCCACCAACTTATGTTCATGTTGTTCATCCTGAGTTTGTTTGCAGGTTGAAGAAAGCCTTGTATGGCTTAAAGCAAGCACCTAGAGCATGGTCTGACAAGATAGGACAGTATATTGTCACTATTGGCTTTCAGATTTCCAAGGCAGATTTCTGACTTTATGTGAGAAAAATAGAGAAAGGTATTATACTGCTTGTCATTTATGTTGATGATTTGATCATCACAGGTGATAGTGATGAAGATATCCTTCATGTGAAAATGCTATTGAAGGAGAAGTTTGAGATGAAGGATTTGGGAGAGCTGCGTTATTTCTTAGGCATTGAGGTGATTAGATCACCAAGTGGGATACGGCTCTTATAGAGGCAGTATGGATTGGACATCCTGTCCAAATATGGGATGACAGGCTATAAGCCTATTTCAGTTCCTTTGGAGCAGAATGTGAAGCTGAGCGCAGATGCAGGTGAGCTTCTAGAAGACCCTATTATGTACAGATGTATAGTAGGAATTTTGATTTATATGACTATTACTAGGCCAGATTTGACCTATGTTGTTGGATTTGTAAGTCAGTTTATGCAGGCTCCAAGGAAACCGCATTTGGATGCGGCTAGACGCATACTTAGGTATGTCAAGTCCACATTGTAGTATGGACTATTTTATGAGACTGGGGTTTAGATATAGTTGCAGGGATACACTGATGCTGATTGGGCTGGTAGTATTTCTGATAGACGATTTACCAGTGGATATGTGTTCTCTTTTGGGAGTGCTGCAGTCACTTGGAGTAGCAAGAAATAGCCTACAGTTGCCTTGTCGAGCACAGAGGCTGAGTACAGGGGTACAGCAATGACCAAAGAGATCCTAGAACTCCCACGTACAAAATCTATTCACATGAGATCTAAGAAACTCAACAAGGAGATCTTAGAACTCCCACAAACAAATTTCATAAACACAAAAACAAGCCCATTTATCACAAGAGATCTAAGGAACTCACCAAAGAGATCCTAGAACTCCCACATACAAAAATCTATTCACATAAGATCTAAGAAACTCAATAAGGAGATCTTAGAACTCCCACAAACAAATTTCATAGACACAAAAACAAGCCCATTTATCATAAGACATCTAAGGAGCTCACCAAAGAGATCCTAGAACTCCCATGTACAAAAATCTATTCACATGAGATCTAAGAAACTCAACAAGGAGATCTTAGAACTCCCACAAACAAATTTCATAGACACAAAAATAAGCTCATTATAAGGAACTCACGTATAAAAATCTATTCACATGAGGTCTAGGAAACTCAACAAGGAGATCTTAGAACTCCCATAAACAAATTTCATAGACACAAAAACAAGCCCCTTTATCAAAAGAGATCTAAGTATTTCACCAAAGAGATCCTAGACTTCCATGTACAAAAATCTATTCACATGAGATCTAAGAAACTCAACAAGGAGATCTTAGAACTCCCATAAATAAATTTCATAGACATAAAGACAAGCACATTTATCACGAGATCTAAGGAACTCACCAAAGAGATCCCAAGGAGATCTTAAAACTCCCACAAACAAATTTCATAGACACAAAAACAAGCCCATTTATCATAAGAGATCTAAAGAACTCACCAAAGAGATCCTAGAATTCCCACGTATAAAAATCTATTCACATGAGATCTAAGAAACTCAACAAGGAGATCTTAAAACTCCCAGAAACAAATTTCATAGACACAAAAACAAACATATTTCTCACAAGATATCTACAGAACTCAACAAGGAGATCCTCAAACTCTCACAAAAAAATTTATCTCACAAGAGATCTATGGAACTCAACAAGGAGATCCTAGAACTCCCACAAACAAATTTCAACACATAAATATCTAAATTATTTTTATCACAAGAGATTGAAGGAACTCAATAAAGAGAACCTACAATTTCCACAAACAAATTTCAAACACATAAATATCTAAAATATTTTTATCACAAGAGATCGAAGGTACTCAATAAACAGAACCTAGAACTCCAACAAACAATGGAAAAGACCAAAACCAAATCCAAAAAAGAGATCTCAAGAACTCAGAAATGTGCATCTAGCCGCATCCAAATGCGGTGTTCTTGGAGTCTACATAAACTGGCTTACCAACCCAACAGCATAGCTCAAAACTGGCCTAGTAATAGTCATATAAATCAAACTTCCTACTATGCGTCTGTACATAGTAGGGTCTTCTAGAAGCTCACCTGCATATATGCTCAACTTCACATTCTGCTCCAAAGGAACTGAAATAAGCTTACAGCCTATCATCCCTTATTTGGATAGCATGTCCAATCCATACTGCCTCTATAAGAGCCATATCCCACTTGTGGATCTAATCACCTCAATACCCAAGGAGTAACATAGCTCTCCCAAATCCTTCATCTCAAACTTGTGCTTTAATAGCATTTTCACATGAAGGATATCTTCATCACTATCACCTGTGATGATCAAATCATCAACATAAATGACAAGCAGCATAATGCCTTTCTTTTTTTTTCTCACATAAAGTGAGAAATCTGCCTTGGAAATTTGAAAGCTAATAGTGACAAGATATTTTCCTATCTTGTAAGACCATGCTTTGGGTGCTTGCTTCAAGCAATACAAGGATTTCTTCAATCTGCAAACAAACTCAGGATGAACAGCATGAACATAACCTGGTGGCTGCTCCATATAGACCTCTTCTTGCAAATCACCATGCAAGAAAGCATTCTTTACATCCATTTGATGTAAAGACCATCTCTTTGATGTAGCCATAGCAATGACTACTCTTATGGTTGCCATCCTTGCAATTGGATTGAATGTTTCTACATAATCAATGCCATATGTCTATGCATACCCCTTGAAAACTAATCTTGCCTGGTATCTGTTCACAAAACGATTTGCATTGTGCTTCACCTTATAAACCCACTTGCAGCCAATTGCATTCTTGTCTTTAGGCAAAGGCACCAATTTCCATGTAGCATTTCCTTCCAAGGCATCCATTTCTTCATCTATGGCTTTCTCCCATTTTTCTTTCCCCATGGCTTGCTCAAAAGAGGTGGGTTGTGGTTCATGTATCACTTTGACCATATAGGCATAGTGAATGGCTATAAATCCATCATATTTCAGCCTATCCATAGGATACCTAGCTCTGTCAGACCTATGCAAAATAGGCTCACTACTAGGTGCTCTCAAAACATCCCTTGTCTTCCTTATTCCAGGTGTAATAACAGAAGGAATACCCAACTCATCATCAAGGCTCTGTTCTGAGCCACTCGATCTCGGGGGGGTCACTATGTATAAACCCTCTATATCACGTGCGTTCAAGGCCTATATTTAAAATCCCTTATCTGTAAATTTTTTCATTAATAAAATGTACCCCTTTTCTATACAAATCTGTAAATTTTTTCCAAATTTATTTTAAATAGTCCCTTATGTATATTTATTTCTGTAAATTTTACGAATAAAAAATATCCTTCTGTTGAACTCACGTGATAGGGTTACATATGATGAGTGACCCCCCCGAGCACTCGATTTACCATCCACATAAGAGTGACCTACATTCACATTAACCATGGGTTGTGATCTACTTTCTCTTTTCCTTTTCATGGTACTTGCATACCACTATTTGCATTGCTTTAAGGAGATCCTCCTAATCTCAATCTGCCTATCCATGGCGAAGTTTGTGAACCACTACTAGAGGACACTACAAGTTCACCAATATTTTGTGATTGTTGTTGTGAATTATGTGGAGCATTACCATTTTGTGCATCTACATCATCAATCACATTTAATGATTTATACCAACTGCTCATCTCATCAAAAACAACATCTCCGCTCACTGTAAACTTACAAGTAGAAGGGTTATAGCATCTATACCTTTCTGCTGTAGAGAATAACCAATAAAGATGCAATTCTCAGCTTTTGGATCCAACTTGGATCTCAACTCATCTGGCACATGAACATAGGCAATGCAACCAAAAACTTTCAAATGAGAAATATCTGGTTTCCTACCAGTATACCTCTCCTCTGGCATCATGCCATGTATGGCTATAGTGGGAGTCCTATTCATTATGTAGACTACTATAGCAACTGCTTTAGCATAATAATATTCTGGCAGGTCTTTTTCGTTGAGCATGGCATGAGATACCTCTCCAATATGCCTGTTTTTCCTTTTTGCAAGTCCATTTTGCTGTGGGGTATGATTGCATGAATATTGCTGCTTTACGCCATGCTCCTAAAGGAAACTTGCAAACTCATCTGAGAGGTACTCTCCCCCTCCATCTGACCTTAGGCATTTTATTTGCAGGCCTATTTCTTTTTCAACCATAGCTTTAAAAGCTTTGAAATTCCCAGACACTTCACTTTTCTTTTTCATAAAATACACCCAAATGTTTTTGCTGTAGTCATCAATAAAAGTGACAAAATAATGACAGCCTCCAATAGATGCAACTTTAGTAGTCTACACATTAGAGTGGATTAATTCCAATGGCCTCTTACTCTCTTGAACATGTCTAGGAAATGGCTTCCAAGCTTGTTTTCCAAATTGACAGGCTTCACATACCTTATACATTTTTGCAACCTTGAACTTAAGCAATCTTGCAACAATATTTTGGGCTTGCATTAATTTAAGTTGCTGTACATTAACATGACCAATTCATTTATGCCATATATCAATATCTGCGACTACACCGGTCCCATCTGCAAACATTGCTGCACTCAATTCAGGCATGTCCGCATCCAACATAAACATCATGCCCTTCTTCTTCCCTTTTGCTATCAAGCGACCTTTATTTTTCATATCCTCAACAAAGCATCCATGAGGATTAAATCTGGCCTGCAAGCCTTGCTCAACCATTTGACCAACAAAAACTAGGTTCTTGGTGATATTTGGGACATGAAATACTTCAGACAGGTATTTCTTTTTTCCATCCTGCATAGACAAAGGAATTTTACCAATCTGCACAATAAGATGTGTAGTATCATCACCAGTCTCCACAAATCCATGTCTTTCCATTTTCCTTGCATCCTACATTCTCTTTGCATGACATGTCATGTGGGTTGACGCACCTGAGTCAACATACCACACATCATTGCTTTCTTCTATACTTGTCACAGAATTGGTGATGCGCTGCACCATAAACAGATGCTCATTTCTGTCATCACCCTGTCTACTAGAGGATGCGTAATTGCCTTGCTGCAATTTTCCAATCTTGAAGTCATTCTACTTTTTGTAGCAGTGTTTAACCATATGACCCATTTTACTAAAGTAGTAGCATTCAACAGTGTTGTTTGCATTTTGGCCTCTCTGCCATCCACCACAACCTCTTTGGCTCTTCCTGTCTCTAAAGTTACCATGTCCTCCTCCATAGGACTAGTTTTCTTGAATTTGTTGCATATTCTAATTTCTGCCATGGCCTCCAAATCGGCCTGTTCTACCTCTGCCTCTACCTCTTCCAACATTTGCGTAGAAGAAAACTTTTTTTTAGGTTCCTCCTAAAGAAGATGCACCACCATTTCTCTGCTCTTCAGAAATTAGAAGAGCAATCAAATTCTCAAAATCAAGAAAATTCTCACGGATGGCAATGGATGTCTAGTATTGTGCATAATCCTTTCCTAGACCATTCAAGGTCATAGAAACTAAATCATCATCTTCCACTGGTGACCCAATAGAAGCAAGTGCATCTGCAATTTTCTTTACATTCATGTGGTAGTCATTGATGCTCATATTTTCTCTTTGCACATTATGCAACTCCTGCTTGAGCTACATTTTCCTTGCTTGCGTATTTGTGCTATACATTTTTGTCAAAGTATCCCATGCCTCCTTCGGCGTGCTTGCATCCTGAATATGCAGAATCATAGAATCTAAAATATTGATAGACAGCCAGTACATAACTTTTCTGGCTCTCTCATGCCAGCCTTTAAATGCTTGCAACTCCTGTTGATTGGGAAATAAGGAATAATTAGTTCTTGTTCAGCTCTAGTAATGAACTCTCGAGAGCCTTTTCCCTTAAGGAAATTCATCATTCTAAACTTCCACTTCCTAGTGATAATTATGCATCAACAGGAAATAAAAAGATTCTGTCACTCCTAATATCTCTATGCATAGGCATACAATGTAATTTCTGCGATGACTTTTCACCGACTTGCAGAACAGTGGTCACACAGCAAACAGGGCACTTTCCTGAGTGCCCACGAAAAACTTCTGCCACCAAAACAGGCCCCGAAATGGCCTCGAATCAAAAAAATAATTTCACCTCTTACTACACCATGAAGGGCGTCCCAATCTGAGACAGTGCACTCTTGCACTTTCCGGCTGTGCTACCTAAAGCGATTTGCTCAAAAACTCAAAAAAAAAGGAAAGCAACACTGATCCTCTTACTAGGACACCATGAACTTGGTTTGCTTTATTGAGCTCCTTACCACAAACCGAGCTCTGATACCATGTGAAGAGAGTGGGAGAGACGGAAGGAGTCTGAGTTGCAACTTTCTCACATACACAATGGGGGAATATACACAAAGGTGGAGGATGAAAATAGTTTTCCTCTTCTTAGTTGTGAAAGCCAAAAGAACTCTAAGTACAAAAGAATAGGTGAACCCTATATGTGGGTCTCAAACCAAAGTCAACTAACTAAGGTGGCATACTAACTGAGCCACTAACTAGAGTACATAAAGGTAGTTGTCATCTAGCTATTATTCATGGGTGGTGTATTAACCACATCTGCAGCTAACAAGTCGGTGACATAAATGCACAACAATCACCCTGGCATATCACGAGTGGAGCTTGAGGGGTGTCAAAACATGATGGGCCTATATAAAACGTTAAAAAGCCCCCTAACTCTCATTATTCAATGGCAAGAGTGAAGAACAGTGCTATACCATAGGACACTGCCTCGACTCTTCCTCCTCTAGCTCCACCACCTCCATGGCATATGCGCACACAAACCTATCTGGGTCCAGTGGTGCCTCCCCCAACTCTCATGAGCCCTCCCCCAACTCGCATGAGGTCTCCCATGACTCTTCTGAGCCTTCCCCCAACTCGCATGAGGTCAAAATCTTGAAGGAATTTCACCATCGCACAGAAGGGAAGAGTGTCGAAGATGTCGCTAGGAGCCTAGAAAGCCTAAAACCTACCACAGTGCGAATTTGGGCATTTTGGACTTGCCAAAATGCCCAAATTCATGCCGTAGTGGGTTACAGGCTTTCTAGGCTCCTGGCAACATCCCGGACACTCTTCCCCTTCTGCACGATGGTGAAAGTCCTTCAAGATTTGATAGAAATGAACTTTCGATACCTAGAATTGGAGAAAATGATACTAAATTGGCTAGAAATGCATTAAAGTAACACAATTAAAATGATGGAGAAAATATATCATCAACGACTTAAACAAAATAAAATGGAATAAATATTATGAATTCATGAGGAGCAATGATAACTTAAAACAAATAATAAAGACATGTAGTCATGTATCCATTGAAATATATGTTTATATATACCAAAGGCCTCACATGCTATCTTTCTTCTTGGCTAGTTCTAGTACATTAAGAATAGGGGTCTTTGAATCCCCTAGTGGATTCCTAGATATAAACCTAGCTGTAATAGCACTAACATTGTCCTCTCCTGCTGCCAAAGACATAGCTATTGCCGTCAATGCCCTACCATGAAAGTTCAATCCAAAGGCATTGATAGGAGCCAAGCGGTGTACCAAAATGACTTTGTTGGCATTCCGAGTAATGTTGGAGTATCCAATAGTGCACGACAATGCCTTGCACTTTAGCAGCTCCAAAGGACCTTGGGGAGAAAATTTGTTATGGAAGACCACGATGTGCTCTGTGACTTTGCCAAGGTAATGGCTGATCTTGCCCAAATGCGCTGCAAACATTACCTCATCAAGATGAGAATTCATTAAGCTCAAACACGTCCTGCAATAATTCAACAAACATTAGAAGACCGACAAAACAAATTATACTGAAAGAACATCAACATAAAAAATATTGTTCGAACTTACCACTACGTCGTCGGCTTCTATCCCTTCCTCATTTGCAATGTTGATGGAACCAGGTGTTGTGTGATGTTCCATTTGGGAGGTGGACGCTTTCTCCTGACTTGTGTTGGAGGGGGAAGCTTCTGCATGAGAGGGATGTGCATCATATACGGACATGTTTGCATCCCTCATTGAAAGTATCATCGTCAAGAGAAACTCTTCCATTGTCTGGTATGTCATGGATACATCTAGTCTCATAGTTTCTCATGCCATCTCATGGTGGTCAAGGATTAATCTATGGCTAGGTTCTCATGCTAGCAAGGGTTTCCTTGGGTGTAAGGTGAACAGAAAGGGATACAAACAGACCTTCCAATGGTTATCTCCCCTACATGTACATGCACACAATGTCTGTAGGAGGTACCATGGAACAAAACATACACATGGCCTACATCATAAGGTGACCAGAGGTGTTTACAAAACACACAACAGACAACACACAATAATTTATTTTCATTCATTTTGGAGGACTATCCAGGCTGAGTACCTTGACATAAAAAGAGAGATCTGGAGCATACATAGAGATGATTTAAAATGCATAATCTTCATGGGATGCCTCATCTTGTGGAGGCAAATTCACTGTAAGTAGATTTGCATTTTCTGTCTTTGCTTTGTCTCTGTAAAACTTCTCACTATGGTTGTTTTTGCCACAGTGCTTGCATGGATTAATTTTGAAGCAGTCCTTTGAAAGGTGATTTGTCTTTCCACAGTGATTGCAAGGAGAATACTTGCCCTTCTGGAATTTCATAACATAAGCAGTGTCATTGCCTTTCCTTAACTCCATATGTCTTTCTTCTTCTTGGAGAGCTGAGATAATGCCTTCAAGGTTTGGATTGGGAAGATTCTTCAAAGTGCTTACAATGTGATCAAAACTTTCAGGCATACTCTTAAGTAGTACTGCCATAGCATCATCAGGGGTGATAGGAGAGTTGATAGAAGCTAACTGAGTCATAAGACTCCGCATATAGTTGACATGAGCAGCTAAAGTAGTATCACTTGCCATCTTTAATTCAAAGAAAGAGATTTTAAGTGATAGTTTAGATATGTGAGAGCTTGCACCAAAAATCAAATCTAGCTTCTGCCATGCTTCCGATGGAGACTCCAAGTCAGATATATGATGTATGTAATCATCACCCAAAGCTAAAGCAATTATACCATATGCTTTTTCTTCTCTTGCTGGATCCCTTGCCGGTCGTGTCGGAGCTGAAGATTCTCCAGCATTTGAGGCCGTAGAAGAAGCGGTAGGAGTAGGTTTGACAAGTCCCCATAAGTTCTCCCGCATTAATGCAAATTTTACCTTCATTTGCCATGTATGGAAGCCCTTTCCATTGAACTTCTCAAGATTATATAAAGTAGCCATGAGAGGGTCTAACCCAGATATTGGGCAGTGTCTAACTCTCTTACAAGTCAAAAAGAACTGAAATACTTCCAAAGTATAGGCACTTGATGTAGCAAATAGTAGTGACTAGTTTTCAAACAATGATGCTACTTTTTGCATGCTTCATACAAGTGAATGAAATAAACACTTTCCAATCACAACCAGGTCTAGCAAGTCAAAACAAAACTGAAGCAACACTTGTAGTGAAGTTATTAAAAACTTCAAAAGACTAGAAATGCTAGAGTAGCATTTTATGTAGCATCATTTTCAAATGTATGTCAAAACTGTCAAAACTAGAGAGCTGAACTTGGAGGGCTCATATCACACTCTTCAAAGCAAAAGAAAGAGGGATTTCTAAGGCAAAAGAAAGGTGGTATACCACAGTAGATCCTCTGGAAAGAAGAGGCGAAAATATGCGTCAGGTCGCCTTCACCTTCTTGAACAAAGTCGACTGGTTTTTCTCTGTTTTCTCCTTCAATATGCAGCCATTGCTGCTCAGATTTCAGCACAAGGTAGCTCTAGGTATGGAGAAGCTTGCCCTGGAAGGAATTAGGAAAAGACAGAGCAGGCGCAGAGAACTTGCAAGAAGAAGGATCAACGATTTTTGTGCAATGGCGACCAGCAGCGCGGGTTATTCTCCAATTGCTTGTAGCCCGAAATTCGTCCTAACAAGAGGGATCTCCAACTGGAAGGGCATGGGAAATGGGTGAGAATCAGAGGAGCACAAGCTCAAGCAAATTTTTGGAAGAAGAGGGAGAGATGGTGAAGAAGAAGAAGAGGAAGAAGATGATGATGTGGCAAAAATGGGCTCAAGGGGGATACCATGTTGGAACACTGAAAGGAAAGAGTCGAGTTGACACAAAATCAAAGTACTTGCTTATAGAATGAAGAAGAAAGAGGTCCTTAAGTAGGCACCTCATACAAGGTCACTGACATCACTGATGACCTCAAAGCTCCACAATCATCTCCTCAATCTGCTCCTAGATTCACTCAATCATCCTATGTGGCTTTTCCACCACCTAACTGTGCTTGTGGGCACCTAACTGTGCCTCTAGCACTCACACATAGAAACATAAGGTGTGCCTGAGGCATACACCTTGAGATATCCCAACACGAAGGCCCTGCGAGGTCTGCTCAAAGAAGAGGCCCTGAGTGTTCCAAGCCCGAAGGAAGCGTCTCCGCTTCTCTTGACCGGACCGGGTATCTTCCTGAATCTGGTCCCACTGGCCTCTGAGGGTATGAATAATCTCGCACCAAATATCAGTCATGACCTGGGCAGTCGATAAGGAGGTGCCACTGAGGATCTGCGCGCAACGCGAGGTCCAAATGTGCCACCCTGCTATGCTGCTGATAATCTCCCAGACTGGATGCCTCTCCTGAACTCCTGTATCCGCCTCTGCTAGGTGCTGCGGGATATCCTCGAGCAGCCCCCATGTACCCTGCGTGATAAGGAAAGTGGGGTCCTGCTGGCATGCCTCGAATAAGTGATGTAGACCAGGTGCGGTGCTGCACCAACAGAACGCGCCCCACGTGATCAAGCCTAGCTCTGGTGCTGCGCGAGTGAGAATCCCGAAAGTCCACCTCCACACTTCCTGGGCACGAGTGCAGCTCCACAGGCAGTGCTTTGGTGACTCCTCAACCACATGGCAGATCTGACAGCGTCCGTCCTGGCCTATCTGTCTCAACCAACTCCCCACCGGAAGACCTTTGTGGGCGAGAAGCCACAGGAAGTAGGAGATCTTCCACGGCCGCCAGCTCTCCCACAAGGCCTTCTAGAAGGCCTGCAAAAAGAATCTGGAAATACCCTGTGCATACCAGCTGGGCCGCTGGGTGGGGGGGCGACTTTGCATCCTCCCAAGAACTCGCCTGCCCAAAGTCGTGCTGTAGGCGAAGAAGGAAGTCGGCCCCTGTCCTGTCACAACCTCTGGCCAGAGCTCCACTCTCCTGGGTCCCACTCAAGCTCTGACAAGGCCCGCCCCTCCCAGAGCCAGAGTCGCCAAAGCTGCAGCTGATCTTGCTCAATGCTAGGGTCGGTACGCCAGACCTTCCCCAAAAGGCCTACTATCCAAACCCTCTGCCATGGGAGTAGGGGGTCGATGATAGCATCCTCTCTCCTGAGTCGTCCATCCCCCATAACCGCGAAGAAAGAAATAGAGGAGTCGACCATACGTCCTGCGACCACCAGTGGGATGCCACGGGGGGTGAACTGTCCCAGCCAACGGTCGTCACCAGGCATGAGGATCTGAGGCTCCGGTGGAAAAAACCAATCAGCTGGGATCGCGCCGTCGATCTCCGTGCGTCTCGCCTGGGCTCCACGAACACCTCCAGCGACGTCTGCGAGATCAGCCGTCTCCAAATATCTGTACGTGTCCCTCCAAACTCGAAGGGACCGCCGGGCTGGCCCCCTCATCCAACCATCCCACCTAATGTGTGATCTCTCCCCCAACTGAAGGCCCTCGGCATCTCTGACCTGATCGTTCCAGATAAGCGGCTGGCGATCAATCTCCTCCTGACAGCGGGGAGGGGACTGAATGAGACTAAGGCGGAGCCGCCTCCAAACCATGAGGAGGCTACGAACGAGTGGGGAACGGGGCTGAGTAAGTGGGGCGGAAGTGAAGATCCACCTGAGGGACGGGAGCCACTCTCCACCTCGTCGCGAGACACAAGAACCGACCCCCTGCTGAAGTAGCATCTTCCACGTCTGTCCCCCCGGGGTCAAACCGCGGATGACTAACTTGCCTAGCAAGGCCTGACTCTGCAGCTCTAGATCGATGACTCCCAGGCCTCCCTCAGCCTGCGGAAGAATAACTGTTTGCCAAGCAACCCTGGCTCTGGTATCTCTGAGGTTATCCTCCCCGGACCAAAGGAAGTTCCAAACCAGCCTCCTAAGCTGTGCCACACTGGATCTCGAGAAACACCAACAGGAAGCCACATACCAAGCCGTGGCAAGGAGGACTTGGTTGACTACCAAGGCACGACCTGCAAGGGAAAGCTTAGCAGTGCTCCAAAAAGCTAGCTTCCGTTGGATGGAATCTAGCACCGGGAGAAACTGCTAAGCTGGCGTGATGTCCAGGCCGACCTGAAAACCCAAGTATCTAGCTGTCTGTCCCCGTGGGATCCACCTGAAACCCAAAAACCTCCCCCACTGAGAACGTGCCCCGGAGTCTGTGAGGAAACCAACTGATTTGTTCCAGTTGATTTTCGCACCAGCAGCCGAACAGAAGACCTCCAGGGCCAACCTCACCCTCTCCAGCATCAACTCATCGTCCTAGACATATAGGGCTGTGTCATCCGCGTACTCCAAGTCCAAGAGCTCCGTGTCCTCCCGGAGGGGGAGGCGGACACCCCTGATCCCTATAGACCTCGCTCGGAGATAGTAAGTCATAGCCTCGGCGAAGAAGAGAAACAGGTAATGGGCAAGGGGACAGCCCTGACGCACTGATCTCTCCAAGCTAAAACGCTCTCCCATCCTGCCTCCAATGATGACTCTGCTAGAGGCTGTCCTGTACAAAGCTGAAATGCCCTGAATCCAACCTGCTGGGAAACCTAGCCGCTCCAGAGTCCCCTCCAGAAAGGACCAGTCCACCCGATCGTAGGTCTTCTCAAAGTCGAGAAGTAGGATGGCAAGGTGTGATCCGCTGTGCTGAGCCCACTCTGCCGCCTCTGAAAAGGTGAAGACATTGTCCAGGATACTGCGATCCTGAACAAAGCCTGTCTGAGTGTCGTGAATGATGTCTGGAAGTAGAGGCCGAACTCTGGCGCTGATCATCTTGGCTAGGATTTTGTAGGCAATGGTAAGGAGAGTGATCGGGCGCCACTGACGGATCTCCTGTCTATCTCCTCCCTTCGGGATGAGGCAAATCAATCCCGAGGAGAGGCTCTCTGGCATATAACCACTGCTGAAAATCCTCTGAAAAGCTGCTAAGAGGGGATGATGGATCTGGTCCCAGAAGGAGGTGAAGAATGCCCGGGATAGCCCATCCTCACCTGGGCATTTCTATCCATCGATGGCCATCAAGGCCTCCAGCATCTCATCCGTGGTAAACGGTGCCAACAGCGTCGCCTGCATGCTAGGCTGGACCAAGGAAGGAGTGTGTCTCCACACCTCCTCGCGGGCACGACGAGTGCGAGGAGCAAGTGGCTCCTACTGAAAAAGGGTCCTGTAGAAGTCGGTGGTCAAATCCCAAGACCTCTCCCGGATCCGTGACAATGTGTCTCGACGCTGTCCTGAGACTCCGAAGCTGATCACCTGCAGCTCTCTGGCCATGTGTCCTGAAGAACTCCCTGCACATCCGGTCACCCTTCCGAGCCCAGAAGGAGAGAGAGGCATGATAGGAAAACTCTGAGCGACGCTGGAGTGTCTCCTCAATAAGGGCTCTGGCTCGAAGAGCCTGGATCCGAAGCTCCTCCGAGCCCGCCGGGGATGCCTGCTGGAGCCGCTGAATGGAGGCGAGGTCTCTCCGAAGGGCTCTCTCTCTACCCCACCACTCCTGTCGAACCTGTAGGGCTGCGAGCTGGCAGATCTGGCTGGACTCCTGCAACGCCTGCGCCACCGAATCAACCAAGTCCTTGCACTCGCCCCAGTCTCTGTCCCAAAGATCGCAAATACTGCTGCCCACGTCCTCCCTCGAGAAAATGGAATCGGGAATCTGGCATGAGCGAGGGGGAAGGGTCTGAGCTGCCGAATCTAATGATAAGAGCATCGGCGCATGGTCGGAGAGTGTCGTCCCTGGAACTATACCGGCCTGACCGCCTCTGCTTATGGCCCAATCACTAACATAGAATCTATCCAGCCTCTCCAGGAGTCTGCCTCCTTCCCTGCGGAAACCCCACGAGAAGTCCAAGCTCCCGTGCCAACGCCGGAAGGATGGGTCTCGCCAACAGTCCCTTCCTCCTGTCGCAAAGATAAAAGACTCCCAAGCGGACTGCTCTGCCTGAGCCATACCTGTAAACTCCGGTCCTCTGCCCTGTTGGTCCTCCAAGGTCTCCAAATTGTTGAAGTCACCTCCAACAATCCAGGAATCCATGTCTAGGAGAATCCCTGTAAGTGTCCTCCAGAAGGTGGCTCTACAACAGAGATCTGTGGGGGCATAAATGTTGAGGATTCCAACTCTGGAGCCCTCTAATTCTAGGCCTACCCAAAGGGCATGACCTGGAATCAACGTGCCATGATCGAAAACTCCCTGGGCTAGCTGCTCTCCCACGGAAGTACAGACACCACCACTCCTCCCCAGAGCGCCGATCGAGGGCTCCCAATAAGTGTGAGAGCAACCAGTGCGGATCTTCCCACATCTACGGGAGTGAGCCGCCGAAAGCTTGTGTTCCTGTAGCAGAAGTACATCCACACGTCCTATCACTGCTGGCTGAAGTTCCTGTCTCAAAATGAGCTTCCTGGGACCACGGGTGCCAGAAGAGTGAAACCCGTTCACATTCCAGGATACGAGGTGTAGGCTCATGGTGAGGACTGGGAGGCAGTGAACAACTGTCTACTCGCGGTGTCTGCTCGCGGTGTCTGCTCGCGGTCTGCTCGCGGTCGAGGTCGAAGAAGAAGCTGACATTTCGGAGGAGAGGCGCTGGTGCTTATGGGAAGGTTTGGAGGGGGAGGCAGGGTCATCCTGCCCGTCCTTCAACACCTTCAGCAAAGGCGAGAGGCCTTTGGTACCATGAATGAAGGCTTTCTCGAGCCAGCTCGAGATCTCTGAGGTGGACATCCCGTAGAAGGCACGGAGTTTCTGAGGCGTCCAGGCTCTGACATCTTGGGGGAGGGGCCAAGACAGGGGGGGCCTGAGGATCACAATTAGTCTGAATCGTTTGGCGGCGCAACGCCACCGCAGGCGCACGTCACCCTCAAACCACTGAGTCTCGAGAAGCTGCCCACCGGACGGGCCTATCCAGGAACAAATCTGAGCATGCGTTTGCTCCTTGAGAGCCTCCCAAACCGAGTCGTCTGTCCAGGTCTCGGTGCCGTCACTGAGGAACGTGAAAGCAAAGCTAGGGCCATCCCTAGGGGCCAAGGCGGCTATCTTCCCATCCGCCCCTTTGCGGAGCAGGAAGATACTGATGTCGAGGCAAGCAGGGAAGGTCCCGAGGTCGGCCACATCCAAGTAGTCCCAGGGGCCAGATCTGTAAAAGTCGCGGGGGAGCTCTCTCTCCTGAGGCTGAGGCCCATCAGAGTCTGCCACTGAGGGGCTAGCGGGTGGAGAAGCCTGCACCGGTGGTGGTGGAGACTCCGGGTGTCCTATCAGCGGAGGGGGAGGGGGAGGGGGAGGAGGCTGGGGAATAGGCAGCTCAGACTCCTCAGGGGCGGCTGGCGGAGGAGAAGGAGGAGGGGGAGTGGGAACTGCCCTCGGCTGGGGAACCGACGGAGTAGCTAGCTCTACGGGAGAACTGAAAGAGGCCGGGGGGGGGAGGGATGGGGCTGCAACTGGAACTAGGGCTGAAAAGGAGGGGAAGAAGACTGAGGAGGACGCGGGGGCTGAAGCTGCGGGTCTCGGGAGGCAAGGGGTGCGGGGGACAGGGGCTGGGGCTGGAGGGGGGTAGGCTGGGGAGAGGGAGAGAGGGGGACCTGAGGCTGTGGAGGGCGGGCTACCGTCGAGAAAGATGCTCTCCCAAGTCCCTGGGGCGGCTGCCTATCGGGTCTCTGGGGTGCAGCTACAGGCGGGGTAACCTCTGCCTCCTTGCCTTTATCAGAAATCTTCTTGTTCTTTCCCTTTTTTCTTCTAACCTCAGCCCAGCCGCCAGCTAGCTCTGGTTCGGGCTGCCTCTGCTCCTCCTGGCGTGGCTGTCCGGAGGGGGGAGGAGGGGGCGGAGCGGCGGGAGGCAGGGAGGGCCGAGAAGAGTTGGCGAAACGTGGGCAGGCAGTCGCCAGGTGTCCAAAGCCGTGACACCTCAGACACTGTCCTGGCTGTCCGGTGACTACCATGCTCTGGGTGATGCTGCCGGCACCTGTCACGATCTCGATCACTACCGGGAGAGTCGCAGGATCCGCCACAGCCACACGGACTCGGGGGGCTCCTGCCGTAGTCACCGCATCGGCGAAGGTATCATGCATAACCCAGCCGAAGTGGGAACCAAGGTCCCTAACAATCTCAGCAGCAAGACCAGGAAAAACCAGCGTCACTGGATGGCGAGGTATACAGAACCGGGCATCAAAATCTGCTGCACTGAATCCACGGTACCACGGGACTATCATGATAATCTTTCCGTCCACTGACATGGGGGAGCCAGCAATTAGGTTGCTCGCAGCTTTCGCACTGGAGAGTTTGAGCCAGAAGATGCCCCTTCCCATAAGGGCCACCTCCACAATATGGCCATCCTCTAACATGAGAGTGGACTGGAGCCAGTCCCTGATGGCTGATCTGGAGGGGGAATGTCCAATGACTCTGCCGTAGACTGATGTAAGAGCAAAGTCGTTGGCCACCTCCTGAACCCGAGATGACTGCTGCTCAGTCAGGATGACGCGGTAGGCATCTGGAGAGGGAGGGACCGTCTGGGCCTCCGGTTCCGAGCAGGGAGCCGCCATACCGCCAAGACAAACTGCGAGGCTTCCGATGAGGAAGAGGCTGTCACCCAAAAACGGGGGGGGGTAGAAGCGGGAGGGTGGATCCTGGGTTTGGCGGGAACGGAGGTGGCGCACGAAGTGGCAGACGGGGGGTGGGGGGGAATGGAGAGGCGGAGGGGGCGGGGTGGGGCGAGTGAACCGGGGGGGGGGCGGGGGTGAGGGCGGGAGGGGAAGGTGAAAAAAAAAAAAAAAAAAAAGGGCGAGGGGACGGGCTGGCGGCGGGGGTGAGCGGAGTGGAGTGAGGGGGTGGCGGGCTGGGGTGGGGCGGTAGCGGGGCGGGGGTAGCGCGGCGGGATGGGGCAGTAGCAGGCTAGGGCGGTAGGGCAGTAGTGGGGCGGAGGTAGCGGGCTAGGGCGGTAGGGTGTAGCGGGGCGGACATAGCGGGGCGGGGGGTAGCGGGCTGGGGCGGAGGGGGGTAGTGGGGCGGGGGTGAGCGGAGGGGGTAGCGGGGCGGGATAGCGGGGGTGAACGGAGGGGGTAGCGGGGCGAGATAGCGGGGCAGGGGTGAGCGGAGGGGGTAGCGGGGGCGGGGGTGAGCGGAAGGAGTAACGGGGCGGAGGGGGAGGTAGAGGTACGGCGGGGGAGGAAGGGAAGCTCACAGGAGCTTGAAGTAGGCTCAATGCTTGAGCTACTTCAATCTCCTCTATTATATTGTCAAGACTCTCTTCCATGTACATGTTCGAGTCTAGTCTAGGGACAAGCAAATCAGTAGTTCTACTAGAGGGGGTGCTAGACAATGAGGCTTCTTCCTCTAAATTTCCTTCTTGGAGAAGGAAGATGAATGTAATCTCCCATGAAAGGAATTTGGTGGCTGTATTTCTAGTGATCCCTGTGAAGAGAGTGGGAGAGAAGTAAGGAGTCTCACTTGCAGCTTTCTCACATACACAATGGGGGAATACACACAAAGGTGGAGGCTAAAAATGATTTTCCTCTTCTTAGTTGCGAAAGCCAAAAGAACTCTCTCTAAGTCCAAAAGGAATAGGTGAACCCTATATGTGCAAACTCAACTAACCTAGGTGGCATACTAACTGAGCCACTAACTAGAGTACATAAAGATAACTGTCATCCACCTATTATTCATGGGCGGTGTACCAACCGCGTGTGCAGCTAACAAGTTGGTGATAAATGCACAACGGTCACCCTGGCATATCATGAGTGGAGCTCGATATCTCAACACTCCCCCTCGAGCTCAATCCCAATTCAGGCACACCAAGCAGGTCTTTGAACTTGCATAGCTTCTCTCTGCCCAATGCCTTCGTGAATATGTCAGCTACCTGATCCTCTATGCTGACATAAACAAGATCAATAAAACCTACTAGAACCATCTTCCGCACATAGTGATAATGCACCTCAATGTGCTTTGTTCTAGCATGATAGACTGGGTTATTTGCCAAGTGTATACTGCTCATGTTGTCACAATAAATGACAACTGGCCCATCTGATGCATATCATAAAGTAGCTTATGCAACCAAGCTACCTCACATGCAGCCATTGCTGCACCCCTGTACTCAACCTTTGTCTTAACAAGGCAATTGCTGCTCCAAGTGACTGTAGCACTCCAAAAGAGAACACATATCCACTGGTACATCGCCTATCAAAAATACTACTAGCCCAATCATCATCAGTGTAGATTCTGTGCAACTATATCTGAACCCCAGTCTCATAAAATAGTCCATACTGCAATGTGGACTTCACATACCTCAATATGCATCTAGCCGCATCCAAATGCGGCTTCCTTGGAGCCTGCATAAACTGACTTACCAACCCAACAACATAACGCAAATCTTTCTTGGTAATAGTCATATAAATCAAACTTTCTACTGTGTCTGTACATAGTAGGGTCTTCCAGAAACTCAGCTCGTCTGTGCTCAACTTTACATTCTGCTCCAAAGGAACTGAAATTGCCTTCTAGCCTATCATCCCATTTTTGGACAGCATGTGTCGTGTTCCGGTGAGAGACATAGGTTTAAGTGTGGTAAGCAAACATAGTACATGCATGTGTAAAAAGAGCGTGTATCATCATGGTTGAGGTAATGAAGGCTTTCGTCTTCATTGGGGGTTGCAGGGTTTAGGTGGAGTTTAAGGGTTAGAAGGAGGTTCCAGGGTTTAGAAGGAGGTTCCAAGGTTTAGAAGAGGTTTCAAGGTTAGAAGGAGGTTCCAAGGTTTAGAAGAGGTTTCAGGGTTAGAATGAGGTTCCAAGGTTTAGAAGGTTTAGAAGGAGGTTCTAGGGTTTAGAGAGTTCTAGGGTTTAGAGAGAGGTTCCAGAGTTTAGGAGTTCCAGAGTTTAGAAGAGGTTCCAAGGTTTAGAGTAGAGTACATGGTGGAGAACTCATTTCCCTTGTAGATCATGGAGATTAAGGGTTGAGGAACTAAGGGTTTAGGGGGAGCATAGGAGTGGGAGAGGAAGAAGGTGTAAGAGCATCTGGTTTGTTACTCCGTTGTTTCTTTGCTTGGTTACCCGCGATGAGGGCATTTCGGACGAGAGCATGTTTGCCCTCCAAGTGTACCAACGAACAAGTGAGTAGGTCCGCTCTACAGACAAGCAACAGTCGTGTCCTTAGTTTCATTCTGCATGTAATCAACAGTCGTGTGCCTTGAACGTATCGATTGTGGTATGTGCTCCCTCCCCTTACATCTCAATGCACGTGCAGTTATGATGCTGTCTCAAATGCATATACATTTGCATTACGACTGCATGATTTGTGAAGTGGGTTGGCTTGCAATGCTAGGTCCTCAAATGGATTTAGCCACACAATCTTGATTCAGAGACACTAGTTGGTGCACTAAGGGTTCACGTGTAAAGTTGTGAGAGTGTCATAGGATACATTCCTCCTCCCATCATATACATGCTTCTCTTTCCCATCTCCCTTTCCCCTTGTGCCATAGTCTCCCTCTTCATTCCCTCCCCTTCTAATCCCTTTTCCCCACCCATGATAACGTTTTGCCCTCACGTTCTCCTTTCCTCTATGGCCCTTGAGCGTTGCCATGCTTAGTGTCTAGCCTCTTGTCTTGATTTCTTTTCTAGGTAACAACACACACATGCACACACACACAGACACACACACAGACACACACACACACACACACACACACACACACACACACACACACACACGCACGCACGCACGCACACACACACATGCATGCACACACACACTTCCCCCAGGGGATGCTTGTGATCTTGGAGTTATCACCATTTGGGTAATCCATACAAACATTACTAGCTTTGACCTTGTGTCATTGAGAAGACTACATTAGTCATTTTGGAGGAATGGGACTCTAGTAAATGTTCTCCCTTTGTTCAGAAAGGTGAGAGACCTTACATGAGGAGATTATTTATTATGCCTCCTAGTTCACTAATGGATGTTGGAATTCCCGATCTTTTAAATTCACGAGGTATACATGATTTTTTGGAGGAAATCCTATGTGTGAGGATCAGTTAATTAATAGCGTAGAAGGACATATAGTACTTGGGAAAAAGAGTGATAGGAAACTTCATCATCTATGTCATATAGTGGCCCATAACATGGAGGGGAGCAGAATGTGCAATATGTAGAGTAATTGGATGCCAACCATCAGAATCCGAGCAAATCGGAGGAGATGCGGGGATTGGCATGAAGATATGTATGTCCAAGAAGTACTTGCATTGAAATTAAATGACTAAGTTTAGAGAGAATAATACCACACTAATGGCATTTTGGATGGAACATGTACATAGGGATGTACATGCACTATATTCTGAAACGTGACAAAATGCAAAGTGCCATTGTTGGGACCACTATATTGGTAATAGTGAGCAGGTGTAGTAAAGAAGGAACTAAGAGAAGCAAGGACATCTACTCTGCTTCACCTCGAGAGTGATTCTCCCTCCTCCCAACATGTTATTTGGAAGTGTAGAGGGAGAAGGATGGAGGTTCGGAGATGGTTTGGGAAAGGAGGTGTTAGTTCGGAAAGAGAAGACAAGGCGTGGCAACACGTGGTGGTTCGCGAGCATTGGCACAAGGACACATGGCGACCACTAGCGATGAGACCAAGGCATTCTTGAGCTTGCTGGTTGCGCCAATGACTAGTCTAAGGGCCATCAATGCACGCATGAATAGCTCTGGCTATCTAAACATATGATTGGACTCCCCAGCCACGCAAACTCTAAGCAAGTGCCAAAAAAATGGATACTTAAAATACCTGGCAGAAGAGGAGTTTCGAAAGGTGGTAGTATTAAAATGTGGGTCTGCTCCATGTTTATTGAATGCGGAAGTAATCTAGAGCTACCTCATCCTCGTCATGTGGCTGCTAATGAGTGGGAAGTAGGTCTCGCCATGCAACTGGTAGTAGAAAAATAAGGAACAAGGCTATGAAGGAGAAGAAGGTGAATCAGTGGATATTGTAGAAGAGACTAGCATCCATTTCACGAGAGAATGTTACAGATGAAAGAGCCACTTTCTTTTGCATGACCATGATCATCAGAAAGCTAGCTAGCAAAAATCCTAGATATAGGAACAATAAGAAGTTCTTGCCATTGTTCTTGTCCACCTAGAGAGGCATGTTTTGGGTAAAGATCATCAAGAGGAGGGAGACAAGGGATGGCAACAATCCAACGAGCAAGATAACTCAGTGGGTGTCTTGAATTTGAGGCATGCCTTCTCCATATAGGGCATGGTAGACCCATACTATTGTGTTAGCACAGGTCTAGGAATTTGCTCCCATGGACATATACAGATACATTTGCCATAGAGGATGGTGAGCTATCCTCTTTGTAATAGAGAGCCATATCACGAGATAATTGAACAAGTTCATGTTGGAATTCATGGTAAGAATAACCCAAGGTAGTGTGACCTCATACAATAGACCAGTTATGCTCCTTATGTTTGCTCCCAAATCTTTGAAGAAGCTGAGACTATTGGAGGCTACCCTTTTTGTCATTTTTGGAGCAAAAAAGGGTGGAGAATATAGTGCAAAAAAAAGGGCGGTTACTAGAGGCAACTCTTTTTGTCATTGTAAAACAAAGGGAGACGCCCTTTCTTTGAGGAAAGCAGATGCTAGAGGCTATCAATTCTTTTGTGATTAGAAAAAAGAGAGGTCAAGATAAAGAGCTCTTTTTGGGGGGAAAGGGAGGCTCAATCAATATCATATTGGATCCTTGGCCAATGTCTTGATATTGGATCATTGGCGAGGCTATGACCCTTTAAGTCAATCAATATCATGTTGGATCCTTGGCAAATGTCTTGAAATTGGATCCTTGGCCAATGTCTTGAAATTGGATCCTTGGCGACGCTGTTACCCATTTAGCCAATCAATATCATGTTGGATTGTTCGCCAATGTCTTGATATGGCACCTTTAGCCAATCAATTTAATGTTGGATCCTTCGCCATTGTCTTGGCACTACCGCCGCTTTTCGAGCTTTTTCTTGTAGTGCATGAAATAATATTGATCTTTGTGTGCCTGCGTGTAGTACGCCGTGTACTTAAAATCAAAGCCGTTTTGCTAGAACATACGGCAGGAGTAGTTCGATCTATCCATACTGAGCGTGTTAGAATACTCTAGCTCACTCTCTCATAGACAAATACTTGCTCGCCCTCCTAGTTCTCTCTCCTTTCGCTCTGCACTTTGCAATTGCCGCTCCCACAGATGGTTTCTCGGAGCAATATTCCACATATAAAATCCAGAAGCCTTACGATAAGAGTCTGAGCGAGCGTTATAGCTATCAAAATGGCGTGCACACCATGTGGGTGTTCAGTGACGATCAGCCTTTCGTAAAGGGCAGTACGACGAAGCCTCGAACGGAGATGCGCATTGAGGTTAGTAATTCCGCAGAAGCATTCCGTGTGATAACTCATCTTGTAAATTCATTCACCCTGTTTACCTGCGCTTTTTGTCTCTCCACCGGTCGCAATTGGTAAAGATGGTGATGGTCTTATGTTCAGGGGTTGGACTACACCTCGGGGGTGTGGCAATTTGAAGGGGAATTTTATGTGCCTTCCACCAGCACCGGAATGTCGATTATGCAGGTGATGGGCAACGCTCAAGGAATCTCAGCGGCCAAGCAATTGAGGGTATACAGTGGTAATCTGGTAGCCTCCATAGGTGAAAGGGCGACGGTGGAGACTGGAATCTACGATCGATGGGTGCATTTGAACGTGATCCACAACGCAGATGCGAAGCAGCTGGAGGTGTATTTGGATGGGCTGTTGAAGTTAAGCCAGAGTTGCTCTGGCGTTGGCAACCACTACTTCAAGTGCGGTGTCTACACGCAGAACAACCCAAGCAGTCGTATGGAATCCCGTTGGCGAAATATCAAAATCTGGAAGAAAAGACTTAGTAATTAATGGAGTTTACTGCGGTTGTGCTTGTTGTATCCAAAAATTTGCTATTATTTGTAAACGATGGGGCGAACCTCGACCTACAAAGTGCTAACATTACTTCATTTAAGCAACCCTGTGGATGGAGGCAAACATCAACGGAGCCAAGTTTTGGATTTCCAAGCTTGTAATAGGAAACTCTAACCCCCTTCACTTTCTCCCCTAGCTTTCACACAATCATAACCCTCTCTCTCTCTCTCTCTCCCTCACACACACACACACACACACATACATCATCACTTTCAATAATTTATGCATTTTTGTCATCTTGTGAGCTTGTTACACACAGTGTGGGCAACAACCCTGAACTAGCATCCATGCTCTCAGCTACCGTAAGTGTTTTAGATCTAGGAAATCTGAGTCTTTAAGAGGTTCTTACTATTTAGCTTCTCAATCTGTAAGAAAACAATACAATGTCTATGCTCAACAGATAACAGGATCTTATATGTAAGAGAGAAAAGCAGATAGTATGGATAATCAAAAATTTGATTACTGTAAAACTGATACAATAGATGGCACTGCCTCCCAACTGTGCGCTCCTGTGAAAGAAGCTTCGATGGCGAGCTGGAAACAGAGGACGGAGGCTGGATGCTAAGGAATCAGGGTTGCCATAGCCAGCGATGAAATGGGTTCACGGGCTTGCTCTTATATAGCCACCATTCATAGTCGGTTAGACCCAATTGGGTGACCGTGTCCGCCCAAAATGGCCGACTGGGGGTCGGTCTCAAAATAGGCCACCGACCACATGATAGAACTGGTGCGCAAAATAGAGCAACTCACCTACGGTGTCCGTTCGGCCAAGAGCCATCCGGGATCATCTGGGGCTCCAAACGAGCCTCGTAACCCGAGAGTGGGCTACCCCGAGAAATGCTCTGTCTACCCTCAGTGCAGTCAGTCATGGGATGCCTTCCTGCACTTGCATGTAGCCTAGTTGGCAGTGTGCCAACTCCGTCCAGCCATCAGGCCATACATGGCCCCCATCTGGTGTCCAAGCCAGGACCTATTGGATAACTAAGCTACTCAAATGCCTTCTCCTCATATGGTTGGCTTACAAGTAGAGTTAACTAGTTCCTGCATATTTACACGAGAGTGGAGCATTGATATCTAACACTCGCCATGGAGGAAGTAGAAGGAGACAGCGCAAATGAAGAATGTCCATGATTAAAGCTTTGTATTGAAGTCCATTGAAGGATTTTATTTGGGTACTAGGCAAGAAGCCAATTGACAATTATAATCATATATTATTAGACTAGTAGGTGCAACTGTACTGAGTCATCACATCCTATGTCAAATGAGAGTCAAAATATACACTAGATGTCACCCAAGGTTCAAGGCTTAGCAAGACAATAGGGAGTTAATGCAGATGGCACCTGGCAAGGCACTGTCACATTGAGCAATAAGACAATGGGGAGTCAATGCACCCAAGGGGCAAGGCTTGGCAAGACAATAGGGAGTTAATGCAAATGGCACCTAGCAAGGGACTATCACATTGAGCGATAAGACAATGGGGAGTCAAATTATGCAGATGGCACGAATTGAGGCTCTTTAAGAGCAACAATTTAAATTGTAAACATTTGTTCAATCTATATCATTTTATACAAAGACTCCAGCTGAGAGCAACATCTCTCAATGTAAACATATAATGATAGCTATAATTGCTATTATAATTCTTTGGTTCAATACAAAACTTGGGTCTTATGGCATCATGTCTTTTTTCTATTTATTAAAAGTTTTAAAAATTTTATGCATATTGCAAGTGACAATGTTATTTACATGAAATATTTAAGTCTCCTTTCATGTTTTTATAAATTTATCACATCAAGGAAAAATATTAAAAATAATTAGAGTAATAAATAACTTAAGTATAGCTAGAATTTCTAAAATAGGATTATTTCAAATTCTTACATGTTAGTGCAAAAGTATAGATTGAAAAAACAAGATTTTTATGTGAATAATACAATTTCTCAAAAGTAGCGTCTGTTTCAACTTACACTAAAATGTACAACAGGAGGGCAAAAAGTATAGGCTTGTCAAATTTTAAATTTATTGAAGGGATATAATTATTGATCCAAAAATTCACAGTAGGGGTATATAAGTTGATAAAATGTGGTCACAGAGGGGTTTTCAAAAAAAATTTGAACGTACGTTGTATAACTGGCTTATGTAAGGTGGACCCCTTGAGGCTGTCTATTAGTATTTCAGATTCTATGATTGTGCATATTCAGGATGCAAGCACGCCAAAGGAGGCGTGGGATACTTTGACAAAAATGTACAGCACAAATACACAAGCCAGGAAAATGTAGCTCAAGCAGGAGTTGCATAATGTGCAGAGAGAAAATATGAGCATCAATGACTACCACATGAAGGTGAAGAAGATTGTGAGGGGGAAGAGGGAGCACTCAGGAAAGGATAAGAGACACCGTATATGGTGGAGCAAAAGCTACTCCAGCTTATTCCTCTATCATATATATATGAGTATACATGGGCACTGTACAAGTGGGTGGGCACACTGCCCTTTACCCCAACAACCTCCCACTTAAAGGCAGTGTGCCTTTAAGGGAGTATAGTACACATATAATACAATCAGCCATAGGCTAAAAAACAAGATGACCAAACCGTCATCCTATGCCCATCAACACTTTACAATGTGCAAAGTGCATAGAGGATAAGCTGCTAGCAGACATCAGGTCTACAGGATAGAAAATGACAAGCTGTAGATGCCTATCAACCAAGATCTCATGCCAGATCTCACTGGGAGAGTGAACTCTCACCACCACGTGCTCCTGTGCTAAGTCCATAGCACCCGAATTGTCACCGTGCAGAGAAAATGTCTCTGTACCACGTGTGACCATAAGCACATAACCTACAATAGACCTCTGCTGGGCTACCCAACCTGCATCACCTGCATGCTACTCCTGGAAGCATAAGGACCTGATGTCCACAACTGCTTCCCTACTGCCAAAATTTGCCATAATCATGTTACCAACTCCCACTGCAACGGAAGCAAGAACCGGAAGTGTAGCCCCAATGGCAAACATGTGAGAACCAAGTCTCAACACAGTCATGGATGCATGAAGTACTATGGATACCATATCAACCATAACTTACTGCTCAACTGATCTGTGATCATCAAACCTGCTGTGTTTCAAGTATGGAGCCAATACAGGCAATGGAGTACTCAGTAACTTCCCCCTCTCCATACTGAAACAACCAAGTATCTGACAAACATCATCAAGACCATGTAGCTCCCACTGCAAAGCATCCCTGTCCATGAGGAACCATATGGCAAGTAACCTCAGAAGGATAGCGACCTCCTGAATACTGAGACCATAACCTGTCTCACTGTGCATCACATCCTGAGCTCTCATAATGGTATCAAACCTATGAAGCCAAGCTCGAGAGGATTGCTTCTGGCCATGGAGGCACTTACGAAGCAAACATATCAATGATTCCTACCCATGTGCAATATGACCCGAGCCAATAACTGCAGAAACCACATCTATCCTGGCATAACCGGCCAATGGATCATATCGGGCATCATTAGCCAAGGTATCCTCCTCACCATGCATAGCCTTATATGACCTCATCTGCAAGAAGCACTCTACATCCTGGGAGTAAACTATAATTGTCCATAGAAGATCCATCAACAATCTCCATAGGAGTATAAACCTGTGGAATACTCGAGACATCTGACCATCAAAATCAAGAAGTAATTATGGCTGTCCCAACTTTATAACCTACTCACCGTGGGAAAAACCTCCCACTCCAAGGGATATGGGCTGCCCCTGCAAAGAATTCGGAGGTATCAGTGCACTTACACCCTCCTGGAATACCACTCTCCTGCTATCCACAGTCTTGGGCTATCTAAACATAGCATCCTCTCTGAAATAGACATTATGGCTGCGTATCAACTCTCTAGTTGAAGGATCCCATAACCTGTAGTCTCTACTAGACTCATTGTATCCAAGGAAGATACACCTCCTCGATCGGGAAGCTTGATGACTGATGGTGATGCAGAGTTTACCTCTTCTAGATTTCAGCATCTATGTGATATACTTGGTATCAAGAGGGTGTTGAACACTCCTCATCTTTCTGCTCATGATGCCTTGGCAGAAGGCATAAATAAGATTCTATTGGATAGGATTAGTAGCATGCTACGATATGTAGGTCTTACCGAATGCAATTGGGCTGAGGCATGTAAGACAGCTGCATACTTGCTTAACAGGTCACCCAAGAGATCTCTGAATGGTAGAGTGCCATTTGACTTCTTGACTAGCAGGGCACCATGTTATGAGCATTTACGTGTGTTTGGTTGCAAGGCTTATGCTCAATAGCTTCTTTCCTGACTGATTTTCAGCATTACCCAAGAAGCGCTGAAATGTATCATATACATCATGCTTCTGCTGAATCGAATATACCCATATGTACTTTGTAGCAGCATCAATAAATGTCACAAAGTAAGAGGTGCCACCCAATGAAATGGTAGGCATAGGCCCACAAATTGCACTATGAACTGCAATGGCTCAACATAGCTCTCACTGATTGTCTTCCTCACAAAAGAGGATCTTGACTGCTGACCATTATCACAATCATGACATAAAATTTGAGAGACATCCATAACAGGAGTGTATCTCAATGTTGTAAGGGCTTCCATACCTGCAGTAGACATATGTCCAAGTCTGGCATACCATAAACTAACTGATGGCTGCTTACTAATCATAAGCATCTTATCCTAGACACCTGATACATGCAATGCATAAGAGAATCAAACCTGTGATCCCCTAGCCATAACCAGATTGCCTCTAGCAATCTTCCATGCATGATCACCCAAAGAGACATGATAACCTGCCTCAACCAACTGTCCAGTACTGATCTTGCTCGTAGCAAGTCCTGGTATATGTCTAACCCTCTGTAGAACAAGGGTAGAGCCACTAGGTATAACAAGGTGGATATCCCCAAAACCATAGACATCCATAGAATGATCAATGCCCATCAAACCACTCTCCACAATGCATTCCTAATATGCACTGAACCATGACCTGTGAGGGGTCATATGACATGAAGCACATAGATTTAACATCCGATCACTGAGAATGGGTACATTTGTGGCCAAGAAGGAGGTGTCAGACATAGACGAAAGAATGCCTCCATCACCTATTGTCAGTGGAAACCCTCGCATCCACGCCTTGAAGCTCAACATGCTTCTTCTCCTTCTTCCTATCATTCTTAACCTTGCTCTTCTTCTTGCATTTTCTTAGCCATTTCCAGCAGTACTTCTTCATGTGGCCATGCTTTCCACAATAGAAACATCTAACACAAGTCTAAGAGCTAGACTTTCTCCTAGAATTCCCCCTTGAATATGATCTGTTTCTACCAATTGATCGACCTTTGAAGTGCATATCAAGGCTGTATTTCAGCCCATCAGGGCATTTCAACCCATCATGCTGTAACATAACACTATCATGGTCATACATCCGGCATATACGAGTATAGAACTCATATGCATGGCAGTCTACACCCTGTACACCATCATGTACCTGCAAGTAGATTGACTTCGAGAGTGATGACTGAATGATAGAGCATGCTTGCTCATCCATGTCATCCCAATCACTCTGTTTAATGCTATTAGGCTTGACACCTTTGCATTGAATGGGCTTATGCTGCCTCTTCTGCTCTTTCCAATATTGAAAGTTTGATCCATCCAACCTCTCAATATCAAAGAGGGCACTACCAGCTGTAGATGCCATATCTGTGGCACAATAGCTCACAACCGAAGAGTAGTATAGTGCAATAGGCAACCCAAATGACCAAAAATATAGTGTTGTCCAGACCAATCAGGTCTCCAAATAAACTGGCTGATCCAATGCTCAAAAGCACTCAGCCATAAAGAGGCATAAACAAGACTATATGCAGCCCAGTAACCTACCAATGCGTGGCAATCCAAGTAAGAAATGCACTGAACCAAATAAGCAATGCCTGTCAACCAATGGCAATAGGAGCCCAGCTCAACTATCCATAACCATCAGTGCGGCATCCACCAATGCAAATCCATAATGCATCGAAATGGCATTTACTGCATCACCAATGCATCACCTCAAGTGCGCAATCCTTTGGCAACAAAATCAAGCATTCACCACTTGCCAAATGTGCCAAAGTGACTTGCCAAAATGCCAATAATGCCTTTGGACTGGAGTGAGATCCCAATCACTTTCTGTAATTTACTGTGAGTTCCCAATTCACTGTTGTGCAAGACAAATTCCTACAACAATACCTCACAGCCACTTTGGGCAAAATAACACACTGTCCCTATTTTTGAACAGCAATATCTTTTCACTGAAAGACTAGATGCCAAATCTGCAAACAGAAAAGTTGTAGCTTGTAAAAAGATCTACAACTTATCAGTTGACCTCAAGAGCCAAATCCTTGTGGATTCTCAGATATTCACACCTAAAAAACAGCTTCCTGCACATTGGTCACAGATACACAGTAGACTACAACTTTTTGTGGTTTTGCAGAGGCTGTAACTTCTGTAGCTTATACCGGATCAACTTGCTTCCAAAAGCAAAGTTGTAGTATGTTCTGTGAACTACAACTTTCCAGTTTAGCACAAAGTGCAATTCTGCACCAGGAAAGAGATATTTAGTCCTGAAAATGACTGTTTTGTCATAAAAATAGCAACAGCAGCTTCCTTGAATGTCCACCGTATGTATTTAACATAGGCAAATAACCATGCATCCAACGAACTGTCAATGCATCTCAACTAGGCATGTCCACTATCAAAGCATGTGTCACTGCCACTGCCAAAGTGATGTACAGATCGAAAGCTCCTTGTGCAAGACTGCAAAATGGCATATGACCAGTCCCGCAAAGTGTCCAAGCAACAGCCTCAAATCAGCCTACTATCCACAGCTGATGTCCATACTTCACAACATCAATGGCAATCTACTCGGCATCCAAGCACATCCATAGTTCACTCTGAGTGCTCACAAGCTCGCCCACCAGAAATGACATGTTCCTGTAGCTTCCTTGTCAAAGATATATTTGCTTCCACAACAGGAAACTAAGTTCCTCCAATTAAAACAAACATTGACCACAAACTATGCCACCACAGCCACAATATACGCTAAATTGCAATGGAAGGAGCTCTCATAGAAGCAGCCCAGCAACTCCAACCAGGAACTCCTGAGGTAGTGAGCAGAATGTGGGGGTTAAAGGTCACTGTGCCTTTACCCTGGTTATGTACAATACTTAAACACATATATAAATGAATGAAAAAGAAGATTAGGGTGGTTCTACACCCACCAAAACTTGTGTGGCTCTCTGTTTCTCTCTCTCCCTCTTCCGTTCTTGCTTCCGTTGAGAGCACTCTCAACTAGTATCAGAGCCCGGGTGATCTAGCTGAGCATGCATGAATGCTTGAAGCTCAGCAACTCTATGGGAAGAAGGAAAAGCTCTGTGGGAAGCTTTGTGGGTCACTTTACTTGCATCCGAGTGTGTAGAAACCTTGGAGGAACCTTTGGAAAAGTCACTTTGGTTTTGCGAAGTGGTTTTGAGAGCCTGTTAAGTGTTTTCAAAGAAAAAGTCGTTTTTTGAGCTTTTCCCTATTCCGTTCGATGACAGAGACTTTGTATTGACTTGTAGAGGCAACTATTGCTTGCTTTTGGTGTCCACTTCACTTCAGGAGCTTGCAAACACCTTCATTCTTGAATCTGGGATCATTTCATTGGATTTCTGACTCACTGTGTCACTTTCTACGTTTTTCTGCCCAGGTGTTGGAACTCAAGTTTGGAGCAACCATTTGCAGATCTGTAAATTCTAGTGGACTCAGGAGGTTCTAAAACTTCTATGTTGCTCATCATTCACACTCCGGTGGAGTTTATAAACAGCTCTGTTTCAAAAAACGTTTTTTAGCCCATGTGTTGGACCAAGTTATTGAGACCACGGTTTCTAAAATCATCTATCCCATTGTGTTCCGGATGCCTAAACACCCCTACCTATCAGTTCTTGCGCGATTCGATGGAGTATCTTCAGAGTTATAGATCTCTGTGTATTCGATTTCGTCTCTCTGTTATGCATTTTTCATTCTAAGGTTTTGAAACCTTAGATTTATGCCACATGGCAGTGGATAAGTGTTGACTCCCATTTCTCACTCATCGGTTGGGATATTTGCAGATTTTCTTACTGAGTCCGATTATGCAATGGCACCCATGTTTTGAGGCATCTCAAGTTCTATTTTCAGTAGCGGTCATTATCGTGGGACCATGATTTCTTGAGCATACCTTATGCAGATCACTCTGGTTGCAGTTTGAGCAATGTGCGCTCATTTGTGGTGTGCATTGGTTGCAGTGGATGATTTATAGGCCATTTGGATGCATTGCGGTCCTTATTGGATGCACTGATAGGCCCAAATTGCCTTGTGGGATGCTATTTTTATGGACGCTTTGCACATGGATGCTATTTTATGTTGAGGGACAGCTTTGACACATTGCAGGTGATGCACTGATAGTGCTATGCTCTCTTGGATGAGATCTTATTGATGCATATACCAATGGACGGTGTTTATGCTTGAGTCATTTGGCACTTATTGGCATTTTGGATTGCCATTGCAGTTGGCATTTTCTTTTGGGCCAGATTTGCTCATATGGATGCATAGTATATGCACATGAGTCAGATGCTTTGAGACATGAGTTTTGGTGATATTTCACTCTATTGTGGCATACACATTTGGGTGCACTTGGTATTTGGTGTGATTCTCTCTTATAGGCACTAGCATTTGGGATTTTGCTTTATTTGCATCATGGCATCCTCTTCCATGTCTGAAAAGGAGTTTTTCAACATTAAAAAGTTTGATGGGACAAACTTTTCTTTGTGGAAAGAACAAATAAGGGATGTGCTTATTCAAAAGAAGTAGATTAAACCCTTGGCAGGGATTGAAGCTAAGCTTGCAAATATGTTTGAGGATGATTGGAATGAGTTGGATGCATTAGCAAAATCTACTATTAGACTTCATCTTGCAGAGTCAATTTATTTCACAGTAGTAAATGAGCAGACTATGGAAGATTTGTGGAAGAAACTATGTGCCACTTATGAAAAGGAAACTGCCTCTAATAAAGTTTACCTCATGAAGAGGTTGTTTGAGCTGCAGATGAAGGAAGGGGTCTCCATTGCTTCTCACTTGAATGAATTCAATATTATTTTCAGCCAGCTTCAGGCTCAGAAGATGAATTTTGATGCAGAGACTAAGGCAATATTTCTCTTATGTTCATTGCCATCCTCATGGGATACCTTCCGTATAGCTGTCAGTAACTCTGCACCTAGTAGAGTACTGAAATTTGATGATGTTGTGGGTAGCTTGTTGGCCGAGGAGATTAGACGGAAGTCTATGGATGGCAACAAGCAAGATGCAGCCTTAAATGTGCAAAGGGGCAGATCACAGTTTAGGGGGAAGTCCCAAGAAAGAGGGAAGTCTCATAGCAAATCCACGGCACGGAACATTGAGTGTTACCACTGTGGCAAGAAGGGCCATATAAAAAAGGATTACTACAAGCTGAAAAGAGAGCAAAAGGATAAGAAAAAGAATGCAAATTGGGGTGCAAATCAAAAGGAAGAGAGTCCAAGGGAGGATAAAGGAAAGTGAAGATCGAGGAGATCAATGCAGTCACACATGATAGTGACAATGATGTTCTCTTCATGTCTAGTTTATCTATAGAGTTGCTTACCACTTCAGATGATGCATATTCCCAAGATTGGATTTTGGATTCTGGTGCTTCATTTCATGTTACTCCCCATAGGGAATGATTGTCCACTTATGACAGTAGAAAGACAGGTTGTGTGCATCTTGGAAATGACTATGCATGTGACATAGTCGGAGCAGGTGAGATAAAGTTTTCTTTTGCAAATGAGTCTGCATTTATTTTGAAACATGTGAGACATGTGCCTAAGTTGACCAAGAGTCTTATTTCAGTGGGTCAGCTAGATGATGCTGGTTTTCACACCACTTTTGGCTTTTAGAGTTGGAAAATTCAGAAGGGCTCTATGCTTTTGGCCAGGGGTGCCAAGTGTGGGACTTTGTATCCCTTACATGTATCAGGGGTATTTGATCATGTTGTTGCAATAATCGAGCAGCCAAGCACTTCTTTGTGGCATTGCAGGTTGGGGCACATGAGCCAGAATGGAATGAAACTCTTATGCCGTTTGGGTTATGTACCACATTTGAGTTTCTCTGATTTTGAATTTTGTGAGCACTGTCTCTATGGGAAGCAAACTAAATCAGCCCATAAAAGAAGGGGAAAGAAGGAGTTTGAAAAGCTTGATTTGGTGCATTCAGATGTATGTGGTCCCATGCCTACACGGTCATTAGGTAGGGCTGAATACTATGTGACATTCATTAATGATGCAACTACGGAAGTGTGGGCTTATGCTATAGCTCAGAAGAGTGATGTGTTCCACGCATTTCAGAAATGGCTGGCCTTGGTTGAGAATCAGTTAGGTAGAACGCTTAAATGCCTACGGACTGACAATGGTGGAGAGTATCTCTCTCATGACTTTCAGCATTTCTGTGATACACGTGGGATTAAGAGGGAGCTCACATCCCCTCGTACTCTAGAGCAAAATCCAGTTGCAGAAAAGATGAACCGTACCATTTAAGAAAGGTTGCAATGCATGCTTTCCAATGCAAGTCTTTCTAGTGGTTTTTGGGCTGAGGCAATGAAGACTGCAGTGCATGTGATCAATAGATCACCTAGTAAGAGTTTGGATGGTGGTATTCCTGAAGAGGCATGGAGTGGCAAGAAGCCCTCTTACTCTCATTTGCATATATTTGGGTGTGAGGCATATGCACATGTGCCAAAAGAGCTTCGAAAGAAGCTAGATCCCAAGTCTAGGAAATGCATCTTTCTGGGATATGGTGAAAGTGGAGAGATGGGCTATCGTCTTTGGGATCCAGAAGCAAAGAAGATCATACACAGCCATGATGTAGTCTTCAATGAGAAGAAGATGCATAAGGCACCCATGAGGGATGTGGAAATGAGGAGAATCATTTTCCAAGATGTGAATCCACCTACATATGTTGATAGATAGCAAGCTATCCATGCACCAAATGTGCAAGAAATGGTACCACCAAGTACTCCCATAGGTATACAATCAAGGGTAGATGATGGATCATCTATTAGTGGAAATGATGAGCCAAATGTGGCTGATATGCAGGTGGGAAAGCAAGCTGAAATGCCCTTGAGAAGATCGTCGAGAGTGTCTAGACCGCTTGATAGGTTTGTTCCAGGGGTAGACTATGTGATGCTTACTGATTGCAGGGAGCTTTCTTGCTACAGAGAGGCTATGATGCATGAGGATCAATGCAAGTGGGAGTATGCTATGCAATCAGAGATGAGTTCACTTATGAATAATAAGACTTGGGACTTGTTTTCTTTGCCACATGGAAAGAAAGCATTGCCATGTAAATGGGTCTACAAGATGAAGGTCACAAGTGATGATGTGCCTAGGTACAAGGCCCGTTTGGTCGCTAAAGGGTTCAAGCAAGAGAAGGGTGTGGACTTTGATGAGATATTCTCTCTGGTTGTGAAGATGACCACACTTAGATGCATGCTTGGACTAGTGGCAGTAGAGGATATGGAGCTTATGTAGATGGATGTCAAGACAGCTTTCTTGCATGGGGATTTGCATGAGGAAATTTACATGGTGCAGCCAGAAGGCTTTGAAGAAAAGGGCAAAGAGCATTTCGTTTGCAAGCTAAAGAAGAGCCTCTATGGTCTTAAGCAAGCACCTAGAGAATGGTATCAGAAGTTTGATGCTTTCATTCAGTCCTAGGGTTTCAGAAGGAGTGAAATTGATCACTACCTCTACACTAAAAGGGCTAAGGATAATAGCCTAATAAACCTGGCACTATATGTGGATGATATGCTATTGGCTAGCAAGAATACTTATGAGCTAGATGCATTAAAGGCCAAGTTGCATGAGGCCTTTGATATGAAGGATTTGGGACTTGCAGGTCATATTCTTGGTATGCGCATCATGCATGATCGGAGTAGGAAACTCCTTTGGCTTTCACAAAAAGAGTATGTTACAAAAGTATTGCAGCGTTTCAACATGGAGGGGGGGGAGGCAGTGAGTACTCCATTGCCTCCATATGTGAAACTGAGTCATACAGATAGTCCCAAATCAAATGAGGAAAGGGCCATGATGGCCAAGGTTCCTTATGCATCAGCAGTTGGGAGTCTTATGTATGCTATGATAGCTACTAGACCAGACATTGCATTTTCAGTGGGAGTTGTTAGCCGGTATATGGCTAATCCAGGAAAGAGGCATTGGGAGGCAGTTAAGTGCATCATGAGGTACATGAAGGGTACCAAGGAGATGTGCATCTGCTTTGGTAGAGGAGACATGTGTGTACTTGGGTACACAGATTCAGACTATGCAGGGCATGTGGATAGTAGGAGATCCACTTCTGGTTATGTGTTCACCTTTGCAAGTGGTGCAGTGTCGTGGATGTCTCGCGCACAGAAGTGCGTTGCTTTGTCTACCACAAAGGCTGAGTATGTTGCAGCCACAGAGGGTTGCAAGGAGGCTATATGGCTTGATCGGCTAGTGGGAGATTTGGGGGTTCATACAGGTGTACCGACATTGCATAGTGATTCCATGAGTGCTATTCAGCTAGCGCGAAATCCAGTCTTTCATGCAAAGACCAAACACATTGAGGTCAGGTACCATTTCATCAGGGAGGTACTTGAGGACAAGCGCATAGAGCTTGTCAAGGTTCATATAGATGATAACCCTGTAGATATGCTGATGAAGAGTCTACCTAGTCAGCAGTTTGAGTATTGTCGTGTATTGATGGGCATTGGATAGTATGCTCACTGGTTGTTCTCCCTTAAAGGCACATTGTCCTTTAAGTGGGAGGTTGTGGGGGTTAAAGGTCACTGTGCCTTTACCCCGGTTATATACAATACTCAAACACATATATAAATGAATGAAAAAGAAGATTAGGGTGGTTTTGCACCCACCAAAACTTGTGTGGCTCTCTGTTTCTCTCTCTCCCTCTTCCATTCTTGCTTCCGTTGAGAGCATTCTCACAGAAACCGTGCCGAAAATAAGGGCAAATGCAGAAAATGCCAGATGCCACTATACCACTCCCATCTTCTCTGCAATGTGCTCTCAAAAGACACAAAAGCTTGGCAATGCCTAAGTCAATAGAGTTGACTAACCTGCAAATCCAAGCTACTGGTACATAAGATTGTGAATTGGAACCAAAATTGAAGCGGCTGTAAAGGAACTATTGAACCAGTAGTCTGTCAAAAATCCATACCGACTGTATGGACACTATACAAACAAGTCGCTTCTGCAATAGACTATACGATGTGCAATAGACTATGCGGACTTTATGGATTCCGTATAGCCCATAGGGATTAAGTGTATAAATGGCAACGAGCACGTACAAGGCCTTGAATGCTACTACAATAGCTCCACTCAAAGTACAGACGGCTAAAAACTAAGTGTAGGCATGGAGGAGTAGATCTCAATGCAAAAGTGGCAGTGCTAGTTGAAGCTTCCTTGGCAACAATGGCAGCGTGGAGCTGAGTAGACATCACATCTCTGTATTTGTAATCGTCATCCTTTGCAACTACTAACTGCTCTGCTGCAAATTGAACATAGTCAATGGGAATTTTGTGTGAATTGGCCGATGCCCGAATGAAGAAGTGAAAGTGGTGAAGATTTGGCTGTTGAATTTACAGTAATCGTTGGGGCTGTTGTATTTGTTACGTTCGGCGAAGAGGAAGGGCGTACTTGTTACATTCGGCGAAGAGGAAGGGCATCTTTGGCATTGTTTTGAGCAATTTTTCGTTGATTTTCAGAGTGCAAAAGTGTTGCATTTCGAGCCCCCATTTGATGCATTTTTTGGATGCAATTTGATGTCATTTTGGGCCGGTTTGGATGCTGTATGCATTGATCATGTATTGTAGTGGATTGCAAGGCTAATGCATTTGTTTTCAGATGCTTTTGGCATTGGTTATACTATGGAATTGAGTGGTTTTGGCTAGCAAGTGGTCTGCATCGGCACTCTTCTTTTCGAGCACCTTGCATTCATACCATACAATCATCTCCCATGCCTCTTTCATTCCCACGGCTCTCTCCCCACAACTAGCTCCAGTGTTTGTCACGTGAATAACTCTAGTTATAGACATTGACTTTTTGTCTCAGATTTGTCTCGCCATTGAGCAGATATCTGCCTTGTTCTTTCATATTGTTGCCATTGTTGCAGAAAGCCTCCACTAGCACTACCACTTTTGCATTGAGATCTACTCCTCCATGCATGCACTTAGTTTTTAGCCATCTATACTTTGAGTGGAGCTACTGTAGTAGCATTCAAGGCCTTGTACGTGCTCGTTGCCATTTGTACACTTAATCCCTATGGGCTGTACAGAATCCATAAAGTCCGCACAGTCTATTGCACATCGTATAGTCTATTGCAGAAGCGACCTATTTGTACAGTGTCCATACAGTAGTGTCCATACAGTCGGTATGGATTTTTGACAAACTACTGGCTCGACAGTTCCTTTACAGCCGCTTCAATTTTGGTTCCAATTCACAATCTTATGTACCAGTAGCTTGGATTTGTAGGTTAGTCAACTCTATTGACTTAGGCATTGCCAAGCTTTTGTGTCTTTTGAGAGCACATTGCAGAGATGATACCAGTTGAGGGGGAAGAGGGAGCACTCAGGAAAGGATAAGAGACACCGTATATGGTGGAGCAAAAGCTACTCCAGCTTATTCCTCTATCATATATATATGAGTATACATGGGCACTATACAAGTGGGTGGGCACACTGCCCTTTACTCTAATAGATTGCAGATGCACTTACTTCCATTGGGTCACCAGTGGAAGATGATGATTAAGTTTCTGTGACCTTGAATGGTCTAGGAAAGGATTATGCACTGTTCTGGACATCCATTGCCATCTATGAAAAATTTCCTGATTTTGAGGAGTTGATTGCTCTTCTAATTTCTAAAGAGTAGAGAAATGGTGGTGCATCTTCTTCAGGAGGAACTTCAAAAGAAACTGTCTTCTACTCAAATGCTAGAAGAGGTAGAGGGAGAGGTAGAGTAGGCCAATCTGGAGGCTATGGCAGAAATCAAAAAATGCAGCAAATTCAAGAAAACCAGTCCTATGGAGGAGGACATGGTAACCTTAGAGGCAGGGGGATCCAAAGAGATCGTGGTGGATGGCAGAGAGGCCAAAATGCAAACAACAATGTTGAATGCTACTACTGTGGTAAAATGGGGCATATGGCTAAAGACTGCTACAAAAAGCAGAATGACATCATGAATGGAAAATTACGGCAAGGCAATTATGCATCCTCTAGTAGACAGGCTGATGACGGAAATGAGCATTTGTTTATGGTGCAACACATGAAAAATTCCATGACAATTGCAGAAGAAAGCAATGATGTGTGGTATGTTGACTCACGTGCATCAAACCACATGAAAGGTCATGCAGAATGGATGCAGGATGCAACAAAAATGTAAAAACCAGGATTTATGGAGATTGGTGATGATACTACACATCCTATTGTGCAGATTGGTAAAATTCCTTTGTCTATGCAGGATGGGAAAAAGAAATACCTGTTTGATGTATTTCATGTCCCGAACATCACTAAGAACCTGGTTTCTATTGGTTAAATGGTTGAGCAGGTCTTGCAGGCCTGATTTAATCCTCATGGATGCTTTGTTGAGGATATGAAATATAAAGGTCGCTTGATAACAAAAGGGAAGAAGAAGGGCAAGACGTTTACGTTGGATGCAGATATGCCTAAATTGAGTGCAACAATGTTTGCAAATGGGACCGATGTAGTTGCAGATATTGATATCTGGCATAAATGCATTGGTCATGTTAATGTACAACGACTAAAATTAATGCAGGCCCAAAATATTGTTGCAAGATTGCCTAAGTATAAGGTTGCAAAAATGCATAAGGTATGTGAAACCTGTCAATTTGGAAAATAGGCAAGGAAACCATTTCCTAGACATGTTCAAGAGAGTAAGAGGCCATTGGAACTAATCCACTTTGATGTGTGGACTACTAAAGCTGCATCTATTGGAGGCTGCCATTATTTTGTCACTTTTATTGATGACTACAGCAAAAAAGTTTGGGTGTATTTCATGAAAAAGAAAAGTGAAGTGTTTGGGCATTTCAAATCTTTTAAAGCTATGGTTGAAAAAGAAACCAGCCTACAAATAAAATGCCTAAGGTTAGGATGGAGGGGGAGAGTATCTCTCAAATGAGTTTGCAAGGTTCCTATAGGAGCATGGCATAAAGCAACAATATTCATGCAGTCATACCCCTCAGCAAAATGGACTTGCAAAAAGGAAAAACATGCATATTGGAGAGGTAGCTAGTGCCATGCTCAACGAAATAGACCTACCAGATTATTATTGGGCTGAAGCAGTTGCTACAGCAGTCTACATAATGAACAGGACTCCCACTACAGCAATACATGGCATGACGCTAGAGGAGAGGTATACTAGTAGGAAACCAAATATTTCTCATTTAAAGGTTTTTGGTTGCATTGTCTATGTTCATGTGCCAGCTGAGTTGAGATCCAAGTTGGATCCAAAAGCTGAGAAGTGCATCTTTATTGGTTATTCTTTGCAGTAGAAAGGCTATAGATGCTATAATCCTTCTATTTGTAAGTTTATAGTGAGCAGAGATGTTGTTTTTTATGAGAGGAGTGTGAAGAGAGTGGGAGAGAGGTAACGAGTCTCACTTGTAGCTTTCTCAAATACACAATGGGGGAATATGCACAAAAGGTGGAGGCTGAAAACAATTTTCCTCTTCTTAGTTGTGAAAGCCAAAAAACTCTCTCTCTAGTACAAAAGGAATAGATGAACCCTATATGTGGGTCTCAAACCAAACTCAGCTAACCTAGGTGGCATACTAAGTGAGCCACTAACTAGCGTACATAAAGATACCTGTCATCCAACTATTATTCATGGGCGGTGTACCAACCGCATCTGTAGCTAACAAGTCAGTGACATAAATGCACAATGGTCACCCTGGCATATCATGAGTGGAGCTCAATATCTCAACACTCCCCCTCGAGCTCAATCCCAATTCCTACACACCAAGCAGGTCTCTGAACTTGCGTAGCTTCTTTGCGCCCAATGCCTTC